>NW_012149674.1:433266-463385 GCF_000956105.1 Propithecus coquereli
AAAAAATTACTTAATTTTTTTACTGCTAGATTTCCAAGGAAGGGCTCTAGCTTGAGTTTGAACCACAGGCTTTCCAGGGGTTCAGACAAGTCTGGCCAGCTTCAGGGAGGAATCTGCCAAGAATCCATTTTCATGAAGGACTGAGGGGTGTCCTGGGATATAAATCATCCTAAAGGACAAGAGAGTCACATGTACTGACCCAAGGCAGACTAAAGATGGTGTGGTGTCTCAGGCCTATTATCCCAGCACTCTGGGAAGCCAACACGGGAGGATCGCTTGAGGCCAGGGGTTTGAGATCAGCCTGTGCAGCATGGCAAGACCCCATTTCTACAAAAAAATAAGAAAAATTAGCATGGCAGGACAGGCATGTAGTCCTAGATACTCAGGAGGCTGAAGAAGGATCATTTAAGTCCAGGAATCCAAGGCTGCAGTGAGCTATGTTTGTGCTACTTCTAGCCCGGGTGACAAAGTGAGACTTTGTCTCTAAAAAAAAAGAAAAAAGAAAAAAGAAAAAAAAACAGATGGCCACAAATTTTGACATTCCTCTGACTGAGAATTGGTATTCTATGTTCTCTCTTCTTGAACCTGAGTGGGCTCTGTAACTCCTTGATCAATAGAATATGGTGGAAGATTCACTGTGCCAGTTTCTGAACCCAGGCAAGTTCTGCTTCTTGTCTCTTGAAACACTCTCTCTTGGCACCCTCCACTGCCATGTAAGAATTATGACCTTCCTGCTTCACGTGGAGAAACCCTGAACTACACGGGTTGAAAGGAACCCCACTGAGCCCAGTCTTCCAGCCATATCACCAAAGCCCTGGTACCTGAGTGGAGAAGCCATCTTGGAAGTGGATCCTCCGGCCCCCCTCCCCCCACCTCAGCTCACACCATGTGACTCTGAGATGAACCATGAGCAGAGCCCTTCCTGAATTTCTTTTCACAGAATCATGAGCAAAATAAGGGGATTTCTGCAGTCACTTAGTTTGGGGTAGTTTGTTACAGGTAACTGGCACTAAGCTTTTGTTCTTGGAGCAGATTTAATGACTGTGAGTGGTCATAACCATTCACTTTTCTCTTCTTGCCCAGCCCTGCATGGACTTATGTCTAAGTACTATATGGACATTAATAAAACCTGGGAAAATCTGTTTTTATTAATGGGACTTAAGCAACACTGAACAAGGAAACCTGTTAACAAACTGTAACAAAAAAAGTAGAGAGGCAATCGCCCTCACTTTTCTTCATCTTTTCTCCACATTTAGCATCTTCCTTGTATCATTTTCATCTATTCTTTTCCTTTTCTCCTACCTTCTGGAGTGTTTCTCTAGCTTATCATCTATTCTGTGGCTTGATATTTGCAGTATCAATTATGCTTTTTCTGTCTGAAATCTGGATTTTAATTCTGTTATTGCATTGTTAGTTTCCATATAATTCTTCTTGATCTCATTTATTTTTACGTGTATCTCATTCCGTTGGTCTTAACTCATACTGTCAGGACTTAGTGTTCTATTTTCATGGAAATCATACTCTTGAGAATACCAGACAGTTCTCTTATTGCTTTCTTGTAGATTGTGTTTTCAAAGACCTACTCATCTGCGTCTTAAGAATGTTATTCTCTTTTCTCCTCGGTATGTTTGGACAATCCACAATGCTGGCTTTTTTTGTCTGTTACTCAGGAAAGCTCTCTTCAGACACAAGGAGTGTTGGATATCTTTGTCCAGTTCTCTGTTCGCCAGCATTGTGGGAAAATCCCATTCCCAATCTAAACTAAACCACATGGCATGTTGATGTGCCTGATTTTAGCGTGGCTTAGCCTGAATCACAATGTTAGCTGACTTTCATCATCTCATATGGTTCCAATGAACCCAAATGGGGCATCTTCTCCTCCCTCTGTTTGAGTCTTCTCCAGGTTTGAACGTTTGCAGGGCTTTTCCTGTCTCCAAATCCTCCCCTTTGGAGCTACATCTCAGCAGGTAGACACCAAGTTCTAGGACTGAGAAAACAGATAAGGAAACAGGAGTTAATGAAGACACTTCCTCTGATGGGGAGTAAATATGAGAGATCTGAGGAAGAGCTGATTAAAGGCAAATACCACTCATTTCTCTTTCCTCAAACGTCAATAAATCTTCACTAAAGGTGAAGGTTCTAGATGCTCTCGTGAGCATCTCTCTGTTCTCCACTCCCGGGCACCGCACGCCACTTTGCCTCCCCAGGCCTTCGCTCGTGCCGTCTGCCCTGCCTGGGGTGCCTCCCCATACGCCCACCACACAGCCCCAGAGTCCTGTTCATCCTTCGAGGCCCAGTTCTAACGCTGTCATCATCTCCCCTGCTTAAGCTTTGCTCTTCTGCTTTTTGTCTCTGCTCTGCGCCCCACGGCACGTGAGTGGGTTTTATGGCGCTCACTCTACTGTGCATTTTAGCCATTGCTTAGTTGCCATCTATCCCACTGAAAGACGGTAAGTTCCCCAAAAACAGAGGGTTGACTTCATTCACGCTTGTGTCCCACCCCTGGTAAGGCTCAGCGTCTCACACCTAGTAGGTCACACAAATGTTTATTGAAGGGGTTGCTGTTGCTCCCGTTTGATCTGGTAATTGACTAAACTGCCTAAAGTCTATCACACTGATGGCGGAAGCAGGTCTCAGGTTAAAAGATCCCAAATGGTATAAGATCAGGCCTTGGCACAACTGTCGGCAGTCTGCCCATGCGAGGGGTGGTGTTAAGCCACTCATTCCACGGGGGTGCTGCCCCTCTCTTTGGGTGGCTTTTTAGGTGTAGTCTGTTTAACAGGATAGGTGGTGTGTTTGTGCAGAAGAGGCTCGTGAATCATGGAAGGCCTCGAATGCCACACTCAGAGTTTGGGTAAGCTAAGAATGGCACCACTCACTGGTCATATTTATTCACCTTGTTGTTCCCCAGTCTCCTCATCCAAACATGGGGATAATATTAGTTTCTACCTTGTAGGATTGTTTTGGAGATTAAATGAGTTACTACGTGTAAAGCACTAAGTGTAATGTTAAGCACTGTATACGTGATGCAATTATCATTATCCTTATCAGTGAAGATTGATTGGTATTATCTACCTGTGTTGAGAAGGATTCTGAGGGCTGAGCTGGGCTCAGCTGGAAAATATATGCCATCAAGTGTGCAAGACGGGGAGTGGAGCTCATAGACCGAGTGTTTGTTGGCCTTGCTCTAGGACAGTGGGAAACTGAAAAGTTTTTATTTCATCAGGGTACTGTGGACATACAGTGTAGATCTGGCAGCTTCTGGACAACTTGTAGAGCTTGGTTCCACGGAGAGGGCAAAGGAATTCCTAATTCCTCGCAGTAGAGATGTCCGTGTGTGCATGCGCAAACACACTGGTACACACATCACGCACACGTGCAACGCAGACTATGATTAAGAAAATACCTTAAATTTTGTGATCCCTTTTCTATCCCCTTTTATACCCTTTACCAACTTTCCTTGGGGTGAAGTAAAGGGTTAAGTGTCTAGAGAGGCTCCCCAGCCCATTTTGCATATGAGCATTTCCATGTTAATAGAACATTTAAGGGCAAATGCTCTCTGTCAATTGATTGTATAAATATTTTATCTGGAGTAAGTGGCAGCAGCGAAGGTCTCTGGAAGACTTTCCCTGAGAGCAGGGTGAAGGATAAAATTAGGGCGTTATTGTGGAAGAAATAAGACACAGCTGAGAGTTACAAACACTTGATCCAAAGTGTAAAAAACGGTCCCCTCGCCTCTGTGCAGCCTGGAGCCTGGGCCGATTAAATCCATAATGGAATGAGTAAGTTTGGGCCGCATAAATTTGTCTTCCTTCCCCAGGAATCCTGCCCGCCACCTGGCTAGATTAATGGCCAGGAGCCACGCACATAATGAAGTGCGCTACCCTGGCACCCGCTCATGAATTTATTATGGTGTCCACAATTGGGCTGGATGGCGGAGACATCTTTATAAATCCTGCATTTAGCGCTGCCGAGATGAGCACTTCACTCCTAATGGAGAGCCTGATTTATCACCAGGGGCCCTGCTCCTCAGCCAGGCCCCTCCCCGGCCCTTCTCGAAGGAAATGCAGGTCATCTTGCTGATGGAAATGAAATGTGAAGGTAATTAGAGGATGCCAAGTGGAGATGGGGAAGGGGCACCGAGGACGTTTTAAATATGTTGGTCATCTTTTTCCTTGGAGCAATTATATCAGGCTGATTTATTTTTACAGTTTATAATCACTTAACTACCTGTGGCTGGGGATTTTTTTTCCTTTAACCTCAAGCTTTGGAGACAAGAGACAGGGTTTTTGATTTCTCTTTCTTAGGGTGGTATAAATTCATCTGGAGCCCCTCAGGCTCTGAGTTCCTTTGCAGTTTCTCAGCCAGAGCGGCTGGCTGCTGAGGGAGCCCCCGCCGGTTCCTCTCTGCGGTACTCTCGTTGCGTGTAGCCCTCAGCAGCTTTCAGGATCCATCTCCAGGTGAGGATATGAAAATAACTACCTTTCTTGGAGGTCACAGGGGCTGGCACAAGACAGGTGGAAGAACAGAATGACTAAGAGTGGTATCAAATAGTCACAAACGCCAATCCTGACTCCTCTGCTTCTAACTGGCTGATTCTGGATGTCTTTCTGCACTTCTCCAAGCCTCAGTTTCCCCATCCATAAAGTGGGTATAATAATAATATCTCCCTGAGGCCACTGTGAAAATATTTACAATTTCTTAGCATAGTATCTGGCTCAGAGTAACCACCCAGAAATGTTAGATAATTGAAAATTATTCAGAGTCACCACGCTATGATTAGTTCAAAGTATTTAATTGGAGAACTATGTTTTGGACACTATGATGTAGACTTAAGGCTCTACCCTGCTACCAGGGCCTCTCCGATAGTGGGAAATAGGAAAGCAAACAGTTTCAGTACAGAGCTGCAGGAATGGTAAGAACAGGTACCATGGGAGCACAGTGGAGGGGCCCTTAGCCCCAAGAGGGGTTTCAGAGGTGCTGGTATCAGGGAGAGCTTCCTGGAAAAGGGAGACTTTACCTTTAAAGCACAGATAGTTTACACAGCACTTTTGTATAATATCTTATTTAATCTTCCTAACCATCTTGTGAGCTGGACAATTTACAGGTAAGGAGAAGGGGAACAGAGAGGCAAGGTGACCTCCAGGACACAACACGGCATATGAGATGGAGCAGCAGATTCAGAGTCTACTGACCTAGACTGGAATCTCGGCAGGGTGCTTGGCTTTACCCAGTTGGGAGTCCCTTTGCCACAAAACAGCAAACATTTTAAAAGCCACCTTTCTCATTTAATATATGTTGAATAAATATAACTGTTAAAGTGTTTGGTTGAGGTGCAGTGGATTGGGTGACGAAGTGTAATGTGTGTGTGTGTGTCTGTATGTGTGCAACCCCTGACGTTTTAAGATTTTTCTCTTAGTCTTTGGTTTTCAGCAGTTATTTTATGATGTGTGTTTTCTTTGTGCTTGTGCTTGTGGTTCATAGCACTTTTCGAATATGTCTCTTGATGTCTTTTGCAGTTTTGGCAACCTCTCAGCCATCATCTTTTCAAATATTGCTCTTTCTCTATTCTTCCTCTTCTCCCTTTCTGGATATTTTCAGATTAGATATTTTCTACCCACAGACCTTCCAGTCCCTCAATCCTCTTTTCGGCTGTATCTAATCATCTGTTAAATCCATTTATTGAGTTCTTAATAAATTCATACAGTTACTGCATTTTCCTTTAGAATTTTTATTTGATTTATTAAATATAGATTCCAAGTCTCTGGTCAAATGCTCTATTTCTTTTTTTTCTCCTTTCTTTTCTTTTCTTTTTTTTTTTTTTGAGACAGAGTCTCACTCTGTCACCCCAGATAGATTGCAGTTGGCGTCATCATGGCCCACTGCAACCTCAAACTCCTGGGCTCAAGTGATCCTCCTACCTCAGTCTCCCCAGTAGCTTGGGCTACAGGTGTGCGCCACCGCACCTGGCTAATTTTTCTATTTTTAGTAGAGATGGGATCTCACTCTTGCTCAGGCTGGTCTTGAACTCCTGAGCTCAAGCAATCCTCCCACCTCAGTCTCCCAGAGTGCTAGGATTACAAACTTGAGCCACCATAACTGACCTCCATTTCTTAATTCTATTTCTTTTAACATAAGAACCATAGTAATTTTGAAGTCTGTATCTGATAACTTCAATATCTGGATTACCTGTGAGTCTGTTCTGTTGTCTTTCTTATTCTTTCGGTTCTGCCTCCTGGTATGTCTGGTACTTTTTATTGAATGTCAGGGGCTTGAGGGAGCTCAGCTTCTAGCAGGCAGTTAGAGTAGAAGCAGATCACCTTAATCCAATCAGGTATTGAGATGACTTGCGGTCGAGTTTCAGCCACTCCATCCCTGCACTTAAGCAGTAGCAGATTCCTTGGAGTGGTATGGAATGTTGAGTTTACCTCAATCGATTTCTTCTCTTTGAGATCTTGGTCCCTCTAGTCTTGGCTACTGGGTGTTTCTCTGAAGCTTTCAAACAGTATTTAAAAAATTTTTAATGTCATTTTTCTAGTTATTCTCAATGGAATAGTGTGCTACAAACTCAGCCAGAAGTGGAAATTTGGCATGCACTAATTATGATTTTGCAGTTTTATTTTATAGTTTGATGCATATAATTTTTATTCTGGCCAAAACTTATTTTTATAGACTCTTCACTATAAGACCCTGTGCTTATAGTGACTAGTAAGAAAAAATAAAAAGAGGTTTTGACCCCTACTCTGCAACTTACCAACTGAATAAAACTGAGAATGATAAAAACGATAACTAATGTTTATTTAGTGCTTACTATATGCCAGAAATTATTCTAACTGCATATATTATATACATATTACATATATTAACTTATTAAATCATTATTAATCCCATTTTAGAGATGCGTAAACTGAGACACGGAGAGCATGACAGCTGGCCTCCAAGGTGGCCCCTGGCAAATGGTCCCTGCCTCCCGGTTATCACACGTTTGTGTACTGCCCCCCGCATTGTGCAGGGCTTGATGTGCACGACCAACAGACTATGGCAGAGGGGATGGTGTGTCACTGTCGAGATTAGGTGATAAAAGATACCTCAGCTTCTGTCTTGGTTGTTGGCTCACACCCTCTGTCTTGCATATATCACTTGTTCTCTCTCAAGTCACTATTCCGGGAGCAGCCACCTGCCCGACACAAGCAGTCTTATTTCCTGGACAGGCTCACGTGGCGAGGAAGAGTGGCCTCTTGCTAACAACCATGGAGATGAACTTAGAAGCAGACCCTCCGCCTCAGTCAAGCCTTCAAGTGACAGCGGCCCCCGCCGACAGCTTGATGACAACCTCAGGAGCTAGACCGCGACCCTGAGCTAGAGCCACCCAGCTAAGCTGCTGCTGCCGGATGCCTGACTCTCAGAAACCATGTGAGACAACACATATTTGTAGTCTTTGGCTGCGAAGTTTGAGGGTAATTTTTTTTTAGCAGTGCTAGATAATTAATACGGAGAGCTTTAGAAAAGTTCACACAGACAGTTCGTGGCTGAGTGGCAAATCAGATCAATTCTGTTGTGAGAGGGAAAAGACAGACCATGGTCTGAACATTTAAAATTTAAGAATTTACAGTTTAAAAACGAGATTCTGTTGTTCATAAGGACCGAAGTGTGGGAAGGAAGAAGGAACAAGACCACTAGCCAGAAGCCAGAGACCCCTCAGCTCAGTTCCCCATCACACGAGGAGTTTTGCAGGAGTGCAGTTCCGGACTTTGTCCCACGGGAGCCCTGCAGCCTTCAGGGCAGGGGCAGGGGAGGGGAGGGTGGACCTCAGAGGTGTGAAAGACAACCTCAAAAGCCTATTTGACTCCTCTTGAAAATTAAGCTGCGGCTGTATAAGACGTTGATATAAGGGTGAGTGGTAGAAAGAGTTCCCGCCCTTCATACGATTTCTGCCACTTTTCTGTAGGTTAAAAGCAGTCCAGAATTTTAAAACAGCTGTTTAAAAGACTGCAGATAACAGACATGTGAAGGGTATTCTGTGTTTCTCCAGTTCCACGGTAAGGATCCGGCTTGGTCGAGACTTTCCCTTTCTTTCTCTAATTCGGATGGGCCATGCTCTTCTTTTCCTGGAGGGGCTCATTTTATCACCACCCCGGCTTCTCCTCTGTTGATGTGAGACTGGCTTGGCCTGTTATTCTGGGGAAGGATGTGCCGCGTGCCTGAGAGCCCCCATCTAGGCCCAGCTCCCAGCAGGATCGGCTGGTGCTCTGTTCCTCACGGAGCACCCGGACGGACAGTGAGTCTGCCAAGCACGAGGACCTCCACCGCGTGCTCTAGCCACATCCCTGCACTCCCCAGCAGAAGGAACGAGCTCCACGTGGTATGATGAATGTGGTTCACACGCTTCCAGACAGCAGGGTCTCCGTGTCCTGGGTCCCAGCACGGCCTTGAGAATGGCGGGCACTGTATTCCCTGGGATTCCCCAGAGCCAGGAAGAGGGTCTAGAGCATTCCTTGCCTCCTCCTTGAGGTCTGCTCAATTGACCCCTTCATTAGGTCTCTTTCCAACACTCTGCAATCGTGGCACCTGCCCGATTGCACCTCATTCCCATCACAATCCACTTGGCCCAAGCGGAGCCTGGTTTTCACTGTCATCAGATAGGAGACTTGCACACCAAGGGGTGACAGTGGGCTTAGTGGCGTGTTTTCCCAGGATCAGCTGCATTTCAACAGAGAACAGTGTCACAAGGGAAATTCAGGCGATATGAGAGTCCCGGGTCACAGCAATGGAAATAATAGAGTGGGTGTCACTCAGAGGGAAGCATTAGAGGGGGCTTCCGAGAAGCTTGCAGGAAACCACATGTTCAGAAAGAAAAACTACGGCCTCTATCCTATTTCAACTCCAGACTTCCTTGGGCTTGACGTCAAGAGATCTTGGTTCTTATATCCGCATCGTCTCTGCTTAGTTAACTGGGCAAATCCCTTCTGTTTGGAGTCTCGCTTTCCCGTTTGGAAAATGACAGTGTTGATTCAGACCAGTTATTTTCAAACGAAATCTTGTGTGTCATAGTAATAGATAAAAACAGAAACAGAGAGAAGTATTATATTACCAGCATAAAACGATTTTATACCTTTGTGGTAGACAGAACCCTAAAATGGCCCCCATGATCTCTACTCACTGGGGTGACCCCCTGTGCAGTCCCCCTGCTTAAGTGCAGCTGAAATCTGTGACTTGCTTCTAGCCAATAAAACATGTCCAAGGTGAAAGGATTTTGGAGATGTAATTGGGGTCTGTAATCAACTGACTGAATAATAAAAAGGGAGATCACCCTGGGTGGGCCTGGTCTAATCAGGCAACTTCTTCAAAGAGACAAGGCAGCCGAAGACCTTCTCTGGCTGGCCGGGGAAAGCAGCCTTGTTTGAACTGCCTACGGAGCAGCCACGCGGCCAGGACCCGAGGCAGCCTCTGGACGCTGACAGCAACCCTTGGCCAACAGACAACAAGAAAACAGAAGCCTCAGTCCTGTGACTGCCAGGAAACGAATTCTGCCAACAACCTGAATGAGTCTGGAAGAAGACCCCAAGTTCCAGATGGGACCACAGCTGGGGCCAACTGTTTGATTTCAGCCTTCTGAGACCGTGAGCATAGAACCTGGTTATGCTGTATCCAGATGTCCAAACCACGGAAACCGAGATCATAAACACGTGTTGTTTTAATCTGCTGTGTGTGTGTGGTAAGGTGCTTTGCAGCAATATAAAACTAATACGGAGTTCAAATGTAACATTTAAATTTTAAAAGTCAATCGGGGGGGGCCATTTTGACTGATTCTTTCTCATTCCCCATTTGAAATTAGAAATGGTGGATCATCAGAAATGATGGGTGACAGTGATAAATTTTACTTTAGTCTCACATCCAGTTTTGTCTTAAATATTGTTGACTCTCAAGAATATCTGGATTCCCTCAGGTACGTGGTTATTAATAACATAATTTACAAATTCTGGGTACTTTCCAGTGATATACAGCTGGAAGGAGGAGCTCACCTTCAGTCTGTGCCAGAGTGATTTACCTGGCAGTCCGCATTAATGATTTGGTGGTCCCGGGTGTGTTGCATTTGGTATCCAACATCTTCAGAATTATAGAGACTTTTTAAAATGGCAGCTTTTAAAAATAGCTAAAACTGTGTTCTAAAAATAATTTTCAATCAAATGTTTGGTAAATCCCTGGAAGGGCTTCTGCCAAATCTTAGGGCTGCAGAAGACACAGGCACAATCCTAGCATCGGCAGTTTACTCAAGAACCTTCTAGTTGCACATGTTTTGAAATTTATTTGCTTTTTTTCTTTTTCTCCTGCATTTTCTGTGTATGTGTGCACATTTTTCATTGACCTGAAATTACTTTCCCTTAGTTGATGTGCTTTACCCCTCCTTTCATAGCACGCTACAAGGGCATGAAGCTACAAGTATTTAGAAACATGCGGACATGTATGTCTATGTGCGTGTGTACACATATATGAGATACATTATATAGATGTAGATACGCATGAGGCATTATATATATTTCTCTATATAAGGCATTATATATAGGCATACATATGAAGTATTATATATATATATAAACATATATAGCATATATATGTGTAGATATAAAATTTCTGGGGAAAATTTCTGAGTAGGAGGTGGAGCTGATGGACACAGGCTAATTTGTACGTATGTGTGTATATATATTATGTTAGATTATAATATATCATTATTTGAGAATATATGTGCAATTACTTGAGGATTTAATAGTTACTGTATTTAAGTTAAACTTCAACTCTCTGCTGAAATTCCATTCTGTATTTGGTGAAGGAGGTCATCTCATCAAAGAGGCCACAGAGGTGGAAGTCTCACTCCAGTTGTGCAAAGACACGCGGCCTGAGAAAGGCCTTAAAACGGGTTTTCAGGCTCAGCACCATTGACACTTGGAGTGGGGGCCGTCCTGGGCCTTGCAGGCTGTTTAGCAGCATCCCTGGCCTCTACCCATGAGATGGCAGTAGCACCCCCCAGCCCCGGTTGTAACAATCAACAGTGTCTCCGGTGGAGAAACTGCCCGCCGTTGAGAACATCTGCTCTGGGAGAAACCAAGCTTTGGGCACACAGCAGCCACTGTGGAAATAAAAATTTTTCTTCTTCTCTTAGGCTTCTGCCACCCAGCATTCAGTATTTGGGGATCTTTAGTCCTCTTGAGCAGGAAAATTCTGTAGAATCCTAGACTATAGTAGATATCTATAAATTATAAAATTTCAAAAATTCCAATTTCAGCAATGGGGCAACTAAGCCCCAGAGAGGGGAAGGAGCTTACAGAGGGCACACAGCACGCCAGGGCCTGGGACCTGAACCTGATTCACAATCCCCCTCCCCATCTCTCTCTCTCTCTCTCTCACACACACACACACACACACACACACACACACACGCAATCACACACACAACACCCTCATCCTCTCCCCCCAACCCAAGAGTTTGTACAGACTGGGGCTAACACGAATGAAGGCAAGAAGGTAGGCACTGTTCCACTGACTAATCAAATACACATAAAAGCTCTCTCTGAACTATAATTACGTTTGTTCGCTCCTTGGGTTGATTTATTTTTTATTTTAATTGTCAGCCCTGCTCCACCATGATGCTAATAGAAATGTTATTGCAGCCAATATGCGCTAAAATGATGTCTAAAGATTATTAATGAGAGCAATAAGAAGGTGTCTTCATAATAAGTCAGCATTAAAGGAGTAATTCATTTTACCTGATGTAATTGGATTGTAGCGTTTCAATAGCCTGGGACTTCCTCCTAATTGGGATTAGCGGCAGCTTCCTCCTTTTAGGAGAACATTTAACTCTTCCTCTTCTACTTTCCAGTTTTTTATGAAGTAATTAAGCGTGAACTGTTGGGCATGTCTGGAAAGGAAGCCAAGGTCTGAGTAAGACGCTGGGTGAAGGGAAGGGGGCAGAGCTGAGCACACTGACGGCCGCAGGCACATAATCCTCCTTCCTCCTTTGCCTCCCCCTTCTCTTCCCCTTCCTTCCTCTCTTCTTCCTTCTCCCTCCTCCTCATCTCCTCCTCCCCTCCTCTCTTTCCTTCCATTCTTCCCACCTCCCCTCATCATCTTTCTCAGCTCCTCTTTGGGCACACCAGGTGTTTCTCTTTCTTCATGGGCGAGTCTGGGTGGGGTCTTTGCGTGCAGGGCACAGAAGTGAGGGTGGCACCAAGCTGTGACAGACAAGGTTGAGCCAACCGTCACCTGGAAAAATGTCACCTGTTGGGGAAGGATGATGGAAACTCCTATCTAGGCCCTGCTGTACACCAGGGTCCAGGCCAGGCACTTTGCTTGTACTATTTCATTTCATTGTCCCAGTATCTGTAGAAAAGCTATAACCATCCTCATTTCCCTGGCAAGGAGACCAAGTGGGACAACAGTCATGACACCTGCCTGCCCTGCTCTACCACCCTACTGAGGGAGCCAAGAACATCAAAGCAGATTGCCCCAAATGGTGGAACTCATGGCATGGGAAAGGATTTTAGGGTGTGCAAAGAAGAAAGCGTTTTTACTGGATAGTTGTGTACTGACTTTAATGTGAGTTGGGAAAAAAATAAGAGCTAGCACATGGAAGCTTTTAATACAAATGTATTTAAGTAAAAATGTGAGTCACTACAAGGAAGAGCATTACGTGTTAAGTGCAATATATAACACATGGGAAAGTGCTAGCTCTTGAGTGGAGACCTCTCGAATGGGAGACAGCCTGCTGTTCTTCACTGGGTCAGTCCCGGTTCTCAATTGCAGGCATCAGAAATCGACTTTGCCTGATGTAAGAAGTAAAGGAATTGTTGGAGGATGCTCCCGGCTAGTGCTGTCAATACATCTGCAGGGCATTGACGCGGGGCGAGGCCTCAGGTCCCCAGAGATCCCCGTCACTGATTCTACGATGGAACAGCAGAGCTGGGGGCTACAAATCATCACAGTGATAACAATTATCATCTTCATCTTCTCCATCCTCATGATCATCATCTCAACAGCAACTAAAACCTATTGAGCTATTATTATGTGCTAGGCGCTAAGCATGTGATGTGCATTATTTCATTTAATCTTCATAATCTTTACAATGAAGTTAGGAGATGATTATCTTTATTTTTTCCACTGAGGCACAGAGAGGAAAAGCAAGTTGCTCAAGCTCGCACAGCATTGCCAGGCAGCTCGGAGAAACAGGCTCGGGTAATGGCTCAGAGCAGGGAGACCAGGAAGCAGCGGGGACATGGTTGGATCATGCCGTAACTCTAGTCCAGGGAAGACACCACCACTAAACTGGGTCAGCACTGCAGCCCCCTGGTCTCTGCTGACCTCTGATCAGGATGTAGCTTCCACCGTCAGAACCTCACCTCTGCATTCTGCCCTACTTGGGATCATTAGTTCCTGTGATACTGTGATTTGTAATAAGGTACATACAGTGTTCTTCCTGGCTCCTGGCACAGCTCCTGAAACCTTCGGAATCTATTAAGTGAGAAGAGTGTCTTTGTATGTTAATGGATAACTGGTGGTTGAGGAGCCCTGGGTAGCTTCAGGAGCGGGGCTGGTCACCAGAAAGACCAAGGCAGGATCAGAGAGACGGTTGGGATTTCCAGTCCCACCACCAACCTCCAGAGAGAGGAGAGGGGCTGAAGGTTGAATTTATCACCAATAGCCAACGATCCAATCGAAATGCCTATGCAATGATGCCGCCATGACAACCCCGGGTTCAGAGAGGTTCCAGGGAGCTGAACACGTGGAGATTCCTGGAAGGCTGTGCTCCCCCAGAAGGCATGGATCCTCTGCACCCCTTCTCACGCGCGTTGCCATATGCATCTCTTCCCTGTGGCTGTTCATCTGTAGCCTCTGAAATATTCCTTTTAACAAATGGGTAAATGTAAGTAAAGCGATTCCCCGAGTTCTGTGAGCTGCTCTAGCAAATTAATCGAACCCAAAGAGGGAGTCAGGGAACCCGATTTGTATAGCCAGTGCGCCGGAGGCACAGGTAAAACAACCTGGCGTTTGGGATTGGCATCGGAAGTGAGGGCAGTCTTGTGGGACGGAGCCCTCACCCCGTGGGATCTGACGCCGTCTCCGTACAATGTCACAGTTGAGTTAAAGTCCAGGATACCCCGCTGGTGTCTGCTAGAGAATTGACGACTTGATGTGTTAGGAGCTGCCCCGCCCACCCACCACACACACACATCTGACGTCAGAAGTGTTGTGTTGAGTGACTCTATGAGAGAACAAAAAACACTTTTCCCATCTCGAATAGCTCCCCATGCAAAGACTGGGCTAGAATCCTTGCGTGGCTGGGCCTAGGTCACACACCCACATCCCAGTTACCAGGGCAGCCGGGACAGCCGCCAGCCAGCCGTCTTCACTTCCAGAGCGGGACGAGGGCTCTGCCCTGCCAGGACTCAAATGCGGAGGAATTGGGGAACATGGCTGTTCTCAGACATTTTGGTCTCAGGACCCTCTCTTAAAAATTATCATTATTAGGCCAGGCGCGGTGGCTCACGCCTGTAATCCTAGCACTCTGGGAGGCCGAGGCGGGAGGATCGCTCAAGGTCAGGAGTTTGAGACCAGCCTGAGCAAGAGTGAGACCCCCATCTCTACTAAAAATAGAAAGAAATGATCTGGACAACTAAAAATATATATATAGAAAAAGTTAGCCGAGCATGGTGGCACATGCCTGCAGTCCCAGCTACTCGGGAGGCTGAGGTAGGAGGATCGCTTGAGCCCAGGAGTTTGAAGTTGCTGTGAGCTAGGCTGACGCCACGGCACTCTAGCCCGGGCAACAGAGTGAGACTTTGTCTCAAAAAAAAAATTATCATTATTAGAAAATTTTTATTTAGGTAGGTTATATCTATTGATATTTACCATGTTAGAAATTAAAAATAAGAAATATTTATCCCATAATTTATTTAAAATAGCAATAATGAACCTACTCCATATTTACATAAATAAATATTTATATACATAGCTATTTATGTAGATATTCTCATATTTACATAAAGCAAATTTAGTGAGTTGTGTGGCATTGTTTTAGATTTTTGCACATCTTTTTCACTGTCTGCCTTGATAAATGGCAGCTGGATTCTTGTCTGTTGTGACATCTCACATCCTACAGCCTCCGGGAAACTTGCCTGTATGCTCATAAGAGGATGACAGTAAAAATAGCAAATAACACTTTAGTAGCATGAAAATAATGGGCGGGTTTCAGGAACCTCCAGGGGTTCCTTGACCTCACTTTGGGAACGACTGCCCTAACACACAGAGCAAGTCAATGGTCGGACAAAAGCCAGTATCTATCTGGACTGTGCCCTCTGTTCCTGTGATCCTCCTGAGCGTGAGCCCCTCCCTCCTCTCTGCCCTACTCGTGGGCAGGGCTTCCATCTTCCATAGCTATAACCCTGGCTCCCTTAGGACCTATCTACAGCAAGTACTAGATAAAAGGAGGATTTCCCTGAGCCTTTGGTATCTCAGTAATGCCAGGAGGCAGCTCACCCTTCAGTCACTGTGGTCCTACTATGTGCTAAGCACAAAACTAGGCCCTGGGGACAGAATAATGGATAATACATGGTCTTTCCTTTCCAATCAGAAAACTGATGACATCTCGCCAATTACGTGTCTTAATTGAAGCAAGGGATGCTCAGGACCCCAAGGAAGGAATAGCTGGTCATGCCAGGGGGAAGGGGTGGGGATAGTCTTCCCCAAAGCCCCTGTTGACTAGTTGACTTCTGCTCTTCATTCGGCTCTCAGGACAGCTCAAATGCTACCCTCCATCCAGACACCCTGTCTCTTCCGCACTCATCTCTGCACAGGGAAGGCTGTCTAGGGATCACTGGCCATTCTCTGTCCAAGGGCTTTTTCTGGCATGAGGACAAGCCCACCAGATGAGGGCTAGAGACCTCATGGCCCCAGGGAGCTGCCCTCAACCAAGGACAGATGAGGAGTTGACACCACAGCTCCTTTTGCCCTTGGGTGGGATAGTTGAGGGACATTCTCCACAGTGTCACTGAGGTCCTCAGAGGGCCACAAGTCACTTACTGAATTACCCACTCTTTGTGGGGTCCTCCCCTTCCCCACCTCACTTCCCCACTTCCCTGCTGGTATCTCCTGGGACCATCTGCCCAGTGAACTAATTACAGGGTCTACTGCTGGGGGAACCAGAATACGTTCCCTAATAGCTTCTTGAATTCTCCGGCATAGAACGTACCTCACTTTAGCATGGCATGTTTATGCGATTATGTGTTGAATGTCTATATCCCCACTAGGCTTCAAGTGTCTTGGGAGGGAACTGTGACTCTTCTGTTCATTATCAAATGACGAGTACTCAGCACAGCCCTTGATCCATGGTTATCCCTTGGGAAAATATTTGTTGACTGACTGAATGATTGAATGAATGAAGTCTTTCACATCAGACTCCAGCTCTGTAGAAAATTCAGCCACTATTATTAGCAGAAATATTGTTTCTAGTTCAGGGATTGGCACACATTTTCTGTGAGGAACTAGATAGTAAGTATTTCAGGCTTTGGTGCCACACGGTCTCAGTGGCTGTAACAGCTACTCAACTTTGTCGCTGTACTGTGAAAGCAGCCACAGACAATATGTAAATAAATGGGCATGCCTGTGTTCCAATAAAACTTTATTTACAAAGACAGACAGGCTGAATTTGGCCCATGGGCCACAGTTTGCTGACCTCTGGTCTAGGACAAAGGTGCTCATTGTCCCCTGTGTGGTATTATTTACAGTTTTATATTTGGTTCTCGTGGAAGACTCTTCTGTTGCCACCCACATATAGTTGTCCTCCTTCTGAGAACTCGGCCCCACGGCCCTGAGGAGCTCTTTGGAAAAGTAAGAACAGAACACCTCGGGGCCTAGGGCCATGGCTCTGCCTCCCCCACCCCCCCAACCCCCGCCACTGGCCACCCTGTTGGTACCTGCAGCTGCTGTGCTCATGGCGTGTTTGCCGGCCTTGGTCCAGGCTGGAGTCCTCCTTTGCCCATCCGCTCAGCACCCCTTTCGCTGCTGTTGGGGTGGGGAACCCCGTAGTCCCAGCCACATCTTCCATCCTGCCCCAGACCGAAAATGCTCGCTCTGAGGCCTCCACGATGAGGTCACCTTGCTCCTGACCTGGCAGCCTCCCTGCAGGTCGGTATCAGTCTGCTCAGGCTGCTGTCACAGTGCGCCACAGCCCGGGTGGCCGCAACCACAAACACGGAGCCTCTCACAGTTCTGGAGGCCGGAAGTCCATGACCAAGGTCTCAGCAGGTTTGGTTTCTTCTAAGGCCTCGCTCCTTGCCTCGTCTTCCTGCTGTGTGCTCACACGGCCGCTGCCTGCTGCCTGTATCCGAATCTCCTCTTTTTATAAGGACATCCGTCACATTGGGCTCGGCCCACCCCTATGACCTCATTTTAAAGGCTTTATCTCCAAACACAGTCCTATGCTAAGGTATAGGGGGTTAGGACTCCAACAGTTGAATTTTATAGGGACATAATTCAGCAAATATTAATAATAAGACCTGTTGGCCAAGTTCCCCATCCCCCATTGGAAACTCTAGTTCCCTGTAACACCCGGTGGGAGACTGGGGACTCAGCCTCTAGCTCAGGCCTCTCTCCACCCAACCGCAGCCATTTCATTTTGACTCCATTGCTGCCCGTCGAACGGGGCCACCGTTGCTTAATGATCTCTAGTTCCCAAATGGGAAAGGGAGCCCCGGCCCTCCCAATTTCACCTTTCCTCACAACCCAACACCCTCACCTCTGCGATTTTGGTCCAGACGGAGGAACCCAGATGTATCCTACTATCTTCTGTTCCAGAATACCGTTGTGGAGAGCTGCGTATTTCGAACTAGTGGGCCTGGCTTCAAATCCAGCAAGATCTTTAACCTTCTGGTGCCTCAGTTTCCTCATCTGTGAAATGGGATAACAATGGGACTTACCCGGATGTTTGTTGTAAGAATTAAATTAATGCATATAAAATGTGTAGAACTTTAATCCATATTAATTAATACATATAAATATATTTACAGACATTCAGTTAATATACAAAGTGTCTGGTATAGTTAGCCCTCAAGACATGTGACCTTCAGTTCCCTTCCCTCTGACTTCCTTCTGCCTCTCACGGGCCCCGGGGCGCGAGGGCAGCCATTTGTCCCCTGCCTGTGTGTCAGAATTCCTCCTGCCTCATACCTGTCCCAGCCCAGAAGGAACATTCATTCTCCCCACTCCCCTGGGGTCATAATGGTGGGGTGATTGCAGGGGAAGCATTTTAATGAGGGAGTCAGCATACGCAAAATACGCTGATTTACCATTTTTCAAACTCATCCTCATGTGTCTATGCCAGGCGCTGGGCTCGTCTCGGGAAGACAGAGACTTCGAACGAAAGGACGTGGTCGCTGCGTCCTTAGAGTTCACTGCTCGGTGCTACAGACACGTCAGAGAGACCAAGTCCACATCCTGGCTCTGATCTTTATTTCCTGTGTGTCCTGAGTGCATTCTTTGTTCTCTGAGCCTCAGTTTCCCCACCTGTACACTGGAACAATCATAGAAGGCACCGTAGCGTTGAGGAAGACGATGCATATGAAATGCCTGGTGGGTGAGTCACACATAATAGATACTAAATAATATTACACGCAAGTTCAACAGTCTGATGACAAACCTGATCACGCAGGCGAAGAAGCAACCACGGTGCCTGCCACACACACAATAAAGCAGCTTCCAAAATGCTTGTAGGGGTACAAAGAAGATGGGATCTTAGAATGCTCAATTGGTATGAACCGCTTCTATTACCGGGGAAGAAATTGGGACAACCCAAATGTCAGAGCTGGGCGTGGAACTGAGGCCTCCTGCTCTCGGGAGATTAAATTCCAGCCTGGGAGCCCAGGGGAGCTGGGAAGGCACCCCTCGGTCCCTGAGCACACGGAGCACAGAGGCAGCCTGTCTATCGCTCAGCCATGTGTTTAGGAAGAAGAACAGGAATCGGTGTTTGGGGCCATCAAAATGCCAAGGGGGGATTCACTGCCAGGCCAAAGCTGGCCCCCATCCAAAAGCCACTTGCAAGGACAGCGGGGCGGGTGGGGGGGGAACGTGGTGGCCTATGAAGATGGGGGCTGCGCCTTTCTCCCTTTCCATCCACCCACGTGTCTCCGGTGGCCTCGCGCTGGAGTCTGGCTGTCGGGGAGCGGCGGGCTTGGGTGGAGGGGGCCTCTCTGGGTCTCCATCCTGAGAAGTGTCTCTTTCTCGGGGGGTGGCGGCAGGAGCCCACCGTGTTTGGGCTGGGAATACAAATCAGGACGGGTGCTCCCCTGTCCTGAGACCCCGCCACCCGCCTCCCTGCCCCAGCTGTGATGCTGAGCCTCGGATTGTCCCTTATTGATCCCCGCACCCCCATGATGAACTGTAACAACAACTCCATTACTCCGCGCTCGCCCATTGGCTAAGGGTAATATAAAATTAGCCAGCGTGCATGGGGCCTCTCAGGATCGATTTCCCTACTCAGATTACTTGTTACGAAAGAATAGAGCTGTCTCCCCTGTAATTGAACAAGTTAACTCCTTGTCTCATAAAATGTAGGCCCGTATTGATTGGCTATTGTGGTGTACCGGGTGGGGAGGGGTTGGAACGGGATGCAAGGGCGGGGGCTTCCCCTCCTCCACCCTCCCTCACGGCCCTGTCCCCCCCCCACCCCTACCCCTAGCTTTAGAAATTGGGGCACTAAACCTTAGGCTGGACCTTTGGCCTGAACGGTTATGGGGAAAGGGGGTCTCTGAACCCCAGCTCAATGCTCTTAGCCCCTGCCTTCCCAAGCCAAAGGCATTTATGCCTGTCAGAATATTTGGGGCTTGGAATTGACCCAGATGTGTTCAAATCCCGGTGCTGCTTAATGCTAGCTGTGTGACCTTAGGGCAGGTACCCAGCCCCTCTGAGCCTCTGTTTGTTGGGATAGTGGCTGCGACCACCTTAGAGGTTATTGAGAGATTCAGATGAGCTAACCCACCTATTGTGTCAGGCACGCGGCATAAGTCGCCATAAGCGTGAATGGCTATGCTTATTTTGGGGCTTGTTTTAATTTTTGTCAGTGATAGAAACTCATCCAGGTGATTCAGGAAAGGAAGACACACGCAAGACACACGCAAGTTTTTGTTTGAAGGATGTGTGGCGCCTTTAGGGAATGGGGGCGAAAAGTCTAGTTTAAAACACCTCTGACCACCCTTTCACGTGTAGTCAGAAGCCACCAGCGTCATGACGGGCAGGATTAAAAACACCCGGGGCATTTTTAAACTGGAGAGATGACTTTGCCGCTCAGGAAGGGAAGGGGGTCCCCTTGCTGACCACACTGGGCCACCGCCACACCTGGCCGCCCCCCGTCACCCCTGCCCGTTGCGGCTCTGACGTCTCACACAGTCTCTGCAGACGTGGCCGACGAGGCCACCTGCCACCAGGAGCGGGGTCGTGTTCCCTGAATTGGAAGCGCTTCCCCGGGCCCACACACCAATCGGCCGTGGGCAGGAAAGTCCAGTTTTCAAGGCTCTCGTCTCCTATTGACTTTGGCCAGGATGTCCAGAGGGAGAAGGGGGCGGAAGGCAGGGAAGAAGAGAAATAAACAGCAGCCTAGGATTGAAGTCTGGGTTCTTAATTTACGGCCGCGGAAAACAGCAGTCCTAAATCAGGGTGCAGGCAAACTCGGCCTTTCCATAGGCTCATTCTGCAGCTGGGAGGTACTCACCCAGGGACTACTGCTTTGTTAATCATGCGATTTTAGAATTTTTGTTGCAATAATAATGTCAGTGATAATAACAATAATAACGTCGACTCTTACTGTATGGCAGGCTCTGTTGGAAACACCTGACCGGCGCTCCCCAGGAACTTGCTAGCACCCCTCAGTCTCGGTGACATTATTACCAGGGGACAAGTTTGCTGAGACCAACTGTGGGCATATGCTCGAGGAAGTGTTTTGTGGGGTGTCTCATTGATCCTGACCACCTGGGAAAGCATCTCCGTTGTGTAGCGAGCAAGCAGGCTAAGCACCTCGTCCACAACGAGGAAGGAGAGAGCTGAGTTTTAAATCCATGAACATCAGCCTTGAAAGCTCCTGCATGAAGCTACCTCACACCCCTGCACCGCCCTGATGTGAAAATTAAGACCGATGCAAGTAACATTTTAGACTATAAACGACAGCAGGCTCTTACTGTTAATACAAGTTTCTGGAATGTTGTTGGCAGTGGTGGGGAGACCGGTGTATGTTTTATGAGCTAAGGAGTTTATTTGATCAGGTACAGAGGGGGCAGTGTGGTCTAATGAAGCAGGATGGGATTTACGAAAAGAAGATACGAGTTCAAGTGCTAGCTCTGCCACACTAGCTGTGTGACTTTGGGAAACTCACTTAACGTCTCTGAGACTGAACTTAGGTTGAGCTGGAACAGATATCTGAATTTATCAGTAAGACTGGGGTAAGAATAAGCTCAGTCTCAGAGGCTTACAGAAAATTGAATGAAATAACGTACCTAGGAAGAAAAAAAACAAACGGTGAACACTTACAGACACATTCGATGATTCCTAACAATGACATTAACATGGAGACCAGCCCAGACTAGTGGATTTCCTAGGGAGTACTGAAAGACAAGAAATATCGTGAGTGCTCGTGCTCGTATTCCATGCTTGCTTTTCTCAGTAGGTGCTTGAATGTCAAGGGCACGTGCGATGCACACGGGAGAGAAGGCAGCAAGAGGCTGTTCTTCTGCCCCCCCAACCCCCCAGCTAACTCAGTGACCCCGAGTAGTCCCCTTCTCCATTCTCGGCCCCAGCCGCCCTACCTGTGGGTAGGCTGGGCTGGAGAGGGGCTCCTGAATGTGGTACACACCCTGCCCTTCTTTGGCTGATACTTTGTGTTGGAAAGAAGCAGCTGGCACCCTTCCGGATACCCTGTCATCCTGCATTGTCCCAACACACCAGAGTTAGAACCCTGTTACCGCCCCTCTCTGTACCTCCCTTAGCCTTCCCTGCATCCAAGCCAGTGCCTGCGGGCTGCTCTGACCCTCTCTCTCCTTCTCCACTCTCCAGTCCACCAGCGAGTCCTGTTTGTCTCCACGACGCCCCACTCCCTCCCTCCACAGCTCCGTCTCCACTGCTCCCTCCCTGGGAAATTTTAAAATAATTATAAACTTACAGAAAAGTTGCAAAAATAGTGCAAAGGCTTCATGCATGTCCCTGCTGCAATAAAAAAATGCCTCAGACTAGGTGGCTTAGAAACAGCAGAAATTCGTCTCTCACAGCTCTGGAGGCTGGGAAGTTCAAGATCAAGACACTGGCGGATTTGGTGTCTGCTTTCTGGTTCATAGATGGCAACTTCTCACTGTGTTCTTACATGGTGGAAGGGGCGAGCTAGCTCTCTGGGGCGTCCTATGAGGACACTCGTCCCATTCGTGAGGACTCTGTCTCCAGGACCTAATCACCTCCCGGAGGCCCCATGTCTTAATGCCATCACCGCGGTGATCAGGATTTCAACATATGAATGAGGGACACAAATATTCGGACCATAGCGTTGTGACCCTTCACCCCGCCCCCCAGTGTTAACAGCTTACAGAACCATAGGGCAACCCTGCCCGTTTCTGCCCCGACACGACCTCCTCCTTGTCCCCTGCATCCATCCTTGTCCCTGTGATCCAACTGACACCACCTCCTCCTTGTCCCCTGCATTCTCGTCCCTATGATCCAATTTCTATGTGATAGCCAAAGGCCTTTTTTCTTTTAAACTGTCAAATACTTTAATAAACTCTTTTTATTTCTTATTATCATTATGAAAATTACATGCAGTAAATCCAAGCCGCAGACGAGGGAATACAACCTTGAAAAAGTAAGTCTCCCTCCCATTCTAGACCTTTCTCCAGAGACAACCGCTCTCACCTCTTAAGTGATATTTTCATTTTCTAAACATATGTGAGCATGTGGGAGTGTATGGTTTAAACATATGAAGTACACGATCCATATTTTGCACCTTGCTTTTTAAAATGGTTTATTCTCGATAATTTCAAACTTAGAGAAAATCTGTAAATGGTACAAGAGTTCACATGTACATCCAGCAACCCTGAATGTTAGCAACTTGCAGAGCTGCGGTGCTATGAGCAAAACCAGGACGTTAACAATAGTACAAACCTATGAATTAAACCACAGACCTGATTCGGATTTTACCAGTTTTCCCCCCTCACATCTTTTTTCCCTTCTGGGATTCAATTCAGGACTCCACGTGGCATTTAGTTTTTGAGTTTCCTACGTGGGATAATTCCTTGGTTTCTGTGACTTTTGAAGAGCACCGGTCAGGTGTTATTTGGCATGTCTCTTAATTCGGGGGTGTCCAATGTTTTCTCATGATTGGATTGAGAGTGCCCTTTTTTTTCTGCACAAATACCACGCAAGTGATGTTGGGTGTTCTTAGTGCATCAGCAGGTACGTGATGTTGATAAGGCTTTTGCTGGTGATATTAACCAATGATGTCGTCTTTTGACAACATGCCACTCCCTCCAGTGGCTTCTCACCGTGCTTAGGACAAAGTCCCAAATCCCTTAGCAGGGCCATAAGGACCTCCATCAGATGGCTCCTGGCTGCCTGGCTGCCCTCATCTTCAGCCTCTGCATGCAGCCTTGTTCACATTCAAGACATTCTGGCCTCCCCATGGCCCCGGAACAAGCCAAGATCTCCCTTCTCTAAGCCTCTTGTACCTGCTAGTCCTTTTGCAGAATGTTCTTCCCCAGAGCTGGCTTATTTTCTTTATTTAGGATTCAGCACAAAATGTGACCTCTTCCCAAAAGCCCTCCCTGACCACCTGGGCGCTAAAGTAGCCATCCTGTCCTCTCTGTCCCCGAACCCTGTTTTATTATTTTTATACACTTATCACAACCCAACTCATTTACTTGTTTATGTTTCTTTTGAATATTCTCCTTGCTAGGACATGAGCTTCCTGGGTGTAGAGTCTTAGTCTGCCTTGTTCGTGCACCTCTACATTCTGAAGCATCTTGGGCTTTCCTGTAGAACAGTATGTGCTAGACCCCGAGCCTGGAGGACAGGAGCAATTGCAGGAGAGTCAGGGCTGCAGAAGGAAGAAATAGGGCAATCAATGTCTTCTCAAAAAACTGATCAGAACCAACAAAATGGTAAAATTGTGATGGTTTTCACTGGTCACTTAACTGCTCTATTTGAACTCACCCAAATTGCACTTGGTGCCGAATTTGGTCTAGGAGGATTTTTGATCTTGTAGACCTTGCTCACGTAGAACTGGTAGAGCTCTTTTCCCCAAAGGGTGCATCGCACAGAGCCTAGGCCCCTGGGTTGGATCAGGTTTCCTCTGTCCTGCTCACCAATAAACGTAGCTCAGGCGTCTCTATGTTCCAGAGTTGGTATTTTTCCTAGTGTGGAGTAATGCGCCATGAATGCTTGTTGGAAACAAAAAAGGAAGGAAGAGAGGGAGGGAGGGAGGGAGGGAGGAAAGAAGGAAAGAGGAAAGGAAGGAAGGAAGTGTAACCCCCACCCTCCACCAAATAAATTTCAATTCCTCTCCCTTAACTAACTACTTGACCTTTGAGTTGTTTCCCAGAAATGGTGGATTTTCTGCAAGACAAGTGAGCTGAGATTCTGAAGACTCCTGGGCAGACTTCCTGACGCCAAGAGTCACCATCCCCACGACCTGCCCAAGGTACTTGCAGCCCCTTGTGAGATACACCACAACCTGCCCCAAGGCACGTGGCCCCTCTTTCAAAAGCCCATGACCTCCCTTAGTTGGAGAGATGGATTTCAGGCAGCTTCCCCTGCTCTCCCAGCAAGATGTCTGTCGTGTTAAAAATTCCTTTCTTCCTCGGCAATTCTCAAGGTCTCAATAATTGGATTTTTGTGCAACGAGCAACTAGACCTAGACCGAAACCCTGTTGTGGTTTCAACAACAGAAGGAAGGGCTGGTGAAAGGAAGGAATGAACGAAGGGACAAAGGAAAAAAATAAAGAAAAGAGGGAAAGAAGGAAGGGAGGGAGGGAGGGACAGAAGGAAGGAAAGAAGAGAGGAGGGGAAGGACGGAGGATGGGAGGGAGGAAGAAAGGAGGCAGGCAGGCCGTGCGGTTGGGCTTCTCAACTGAGTGTGATTCTCAGGTTCTTGCTGTGAGTCTGAACAATCACATTTACTAATTTCAGAGAAAACCCCGTATACACTTACTCTTAATTTTCCTATGGAATGAATTCATTCTTTTAAGTATACAGTAATATATGCCGTTTGTAGAAAAAGTTGAAAAATAGAGACCAACCAAAAGAAAATTAAATTAATTATAAATCCATAACCTCAACATTCTGATGACTGTTGTTTGCTTTGGTGTTTATTTTGTTTTATATTCTATTTTATTTAACTGAAATACACACCCATGCACACACACTCCAAATGGGATAATATTATTCATTTTGTTTTGTGATCTACTTTTTAATTTATCATTATATTTTCGATACCCTGCCATGTCCATGAACATACATTTTAAACCATCTTTTATAAAAGCTACACATAGCAGTGTTTTCCAAACTGCAGGTTGAGACTGATCACTGGGTTTGAAAATGAATTTAGTTGGTCAAGCTCAATATTTAAAAATAAATAGGAAAGAATGGCATTGGATAAGATAGAAAAAATATTAGTATGTATTGCATTAGTGAAGGTAAGTATTTTTATAAACAGTCTGTGTAGTTTAGCATCTATGTGTACATTAGGTTGTGATATAATATTTATTTCTCATGTGAATTCCAGTAAAAAAAAGTTTTAAAACTTCTATGTTCTCAATAAGATTTAAGAGAATCTATTTAACCCATTCCCTATTCTCAGATATTTATATTGTTTGTACATTAAATTCTGTATATTTTTCCTAATTAGCTCCTTAGGATTTCTAATGGAATGTGGATGGGTCATAGGGGGTGTGTCCATTTTCAATGTGTCTTCCAGAAAGAATGGGCCAATGCATATTCTGACCAGGGGAGTTCGAGAGTTCCCATTTGCCCGTACTCTGACCACCACTGATTTTTATTACCACTGGGTTTTGTTCATTTAATATTGTCAATCTCTTTTTCTCATATCTGAGGACTGTCCGGCAAGTGCCCAGCCATGCAATATGTTCTCATTATATTAACGGTGGCTGGACACTTTCCGGACAGCCCTCGTAGTATCAGATTATCTGAAATAGTGACTGTCACGGTCCCTTTGTGTTGCTCTAACAGAATCCCTGAGGCTGGGTAATCTACAAAGAAAAGACATTTATTTGGCTCACGGATTTGGTGGCTGGAAGGTTCAAGATGGAGAAGCTGCGTCTGGTGAGGGCCTCAGGCTGCTCCCACTTGTGGCAGGAAGCAGAATGGGAGTGGGTGTGTGCAGAGAAATCACGTGGCGAGAGAGGAAGCAAGACAGAAAAACTGAGGAGGCCAGACTCTTTAACCACCAGCTCTGTCAGGCACTAATCCAATCCCAGGAGAACCCAGTGATCCCCATGGGAGGGCGTTAATCTATCCCTGAGAGATCTGCCCCCACGACCCAACACCTCCCTCTAAGCACCCCCTTCCCAACACTGCCACATGGGGGATCAGTTTTCAGCATGACTCTTGGCAGAGTTAAACCACATCCAAACCATAGCATTCTGCTCCTGGCCCCGCCAAACTCACGTCCTTCTCACATGCAAAATACAATCTTTCCATCCCAGTAGTCCCCAAAGTCTTAATTTGTTCCAGCACCAACTTAAAAGTCCAAAGTCCAGCTATGAGCCTGTCAAATAAAAAAGCAATTTATCTACTTAAAAGATACAGTGGTGGAACAGGAAGAGGGTAGACATTCCCATTCCAAAAGGGAGAAATAGGCCAACAAAAGAAAGGAATAACAGGCCCCAAGTGAGTCCAAAGCTTAGCGGGGCTGACATAAAATCTTGAAGCTCCAGAATAAGGTTCTTTGGTCCCATGTTCTTCACACTGGTATGAGAGGTGAGTCCCCAGGGCCTTGGGCAACCTGGTCCCGGTGGCTTTGTTGGGCATGTTACAGCCCAACTGGGTTTTCTGCTGCACAGAGAAGAGCCAACACACTGAGACCGTTGGAGTTGCAGTGGAGAAAGAGTTTTACTGTTGCAGAGTGCCAAGCGAGGAGGCAGGAGGGATTTCTCGTCTGTCTCCCTGAGAAATTAGGAGAAAGAGTTGTTAAAGATAGTTTGGCAGACAGAGGGCTAGGCGATTGGGTCTTCTGCTTGGCTGGGTTTGGGGAGGAATCATAGGGGTGTAGACATTGTCTTCTTGTGCTGAGTCAGGGTGGGGGTTGCAATACCAGTTGAGTATTCAGTTAGTTCCTCGGTATGGGCCACTGGTCTGGGTGGGTCAGCCGATCCATTGGAATGCAGGGTCTGGAAGATATTGCAAAAACTGGCCTTGGGTTTCACAAGGATCATGTTATCTTTGGAGAAAGTTAAGAATCTGTATGACCATCAGCTATGTAACTCCTGAGTAGCAATTATAGGAAAGCAAACTAGGGGAAAACGGCTGGTTATTATTATTAACTATTCCTGTGCCTTTGCAGAGTTTAGGCCCCTACCATGGTTCTCCCCTTGAACCCCCTTATTAATTTGTAAAGGGCAGTTTCGGGCACAGCCGATGTGGCTGCTCCCACAGGTTGGAGTCAAATGCCTGTGGCTTTTCCAGCCTGAGATTGCACGCTGCTGGTGGCTCTACGATTCTGGGGCTCAGAGGTGGCCCCACTCCCATGGCTCCACCAGGCATTGCCCCACTGGGGACAATGTGGCGGCTTCACCCTTGCGGCAGGTTTCTGCTGGCCTCCCAGGCTTTCTAATACATCTTCTAAAATCTAGATGGAAGCCGCCAAGCCTCCTCGGCTCTTATATTCCAGGCGCCTGCAGACTTAACACCATGTGGAAGCCACCAAGACTTACTGCTAATGCTCTCCAGAATGGCACCCCAAGCTGTCCCTGGGGCCATTTGAGCCGTGGCAGCTCCAGCCAAGACGGGAAGCAACACCCCAAGGCAGCTGTGCATTGGGCTTGTCCCTGGAAACCATTCTGTCCTCCTAGGCTTCTGAGCCTGTGATAGCAGGGGTGCCCTGGAAGGGCTTTGAAATGCCTTTGGGCATTTTTCGAATTGTTTTGGACTGTTAGCACCTGGTTCCCTTTAAACTGTGCTAATCTATCTCTTTAGCAAGAAGTCACTGAGCTGCACCCTTGATACCTCACCTGAAAATGCTCTTTCATTCTCTACCACATGGCCAGGCTGTGAATTTTCCAAATCCTTATACTCTGCTTCCCTTTTAATTATAAATTCTGCCTTTAGGTCATGTCTTTGCTCCTGAATCTCACTGTATGCAGTTAAAAGTAACCACGCAGCTGCCCGAATGCTTTGCTGCTTAGAAATTTCTTGGGCCTTCTGCAAAGCCCTAGGGCCCAGAGACAATGCGCCAAGTTCTTTGCTAGGGTGTAATACGGTGACCTTTGCTCCAGTTCCCAATAGATGCCTCTTCATTTCCACCTGAGATCTCATCAGAATGGCTTTTACTGTCCATAATTTTATGAGCATTCTGGTCATGACCACTTAACAGTCTCTAAGAAGTTCTAACTCATCTTCTAAGCCCCCACCAGAATAGAATGATCCTTAATGCTCCCTTCCCTATGATGCCGTCTGTCTCGCCTGCTCCTCCAAACCCTTTCAACCTCTGTCCATTGCTCAGCTCCAAAGACATTCCCAGATTTGCAGGTGTCTCCATAGCAACACCCCACTCCTTGGTACCAATTTCCTGTTTTAATCCATTTAGTGTTTCTATAAGAGGATACTCGAGGCTGGGTAATTTATCAAGAAAAGAGGTTTATTTAGCTCCCAGTTTGGCAGATTGGGAAATTCAAGAAGCATGGTGCCGGCATGCGCGTGGCTTCTAACGAGGGCCATGTGCTGGGTCCCAGCATTGTAGAGAAGGTCAAAGGGGAAGTGGACATGTGTGAGCAGACCAGACACAAAGGGCATCTTCACGTTATAATAACCTCCTCTCACTAGAATTAATCCATTCCCTGGGGAACTAATCCAGGCTCTCTAGAACTCTCTCAGCATAAGAGAGTGGCACGAAACCACCCACCAGGGCAGAGTCCCCATGACCCAAACGCCTCCCATGTGTCCCCACCTCTTAAAGGTTCCACCTCCCAACATCGTTACACTGACAGTTGTTACAGATTTCAGCATGAGCGTTGGCGAGAATAAACCACATCCCGGCCACAGCGGTAACTGACATGTTGCAGCTTACAACGTTCTGGGCTCGGTGTAAAGGGCTTTCTTAGCTCATTATCTCCTTTGACCTTCACATTCACCTTCTGAAATAAGTGCCACCATCATTCCAGTTTTGCAGATGAGGAAGCTGAGGCTAAAATTAAAAAAAAAAAAGAAGAGTCAAATTCTGGCAAAGTGAGAGTTCGTATTCACGCCTGCTGCAAATGCCACGCACCAGTCACCGTTGTTCTCAAGGGCCTCCCTCATTGTCATCACTCTCAATAGAGTCAATACCTAGTGCGATGGAAGGTCTTCCACATGTTTACCAAATAGCGCTAATTAAAAACATTTTTGAATGCATTCGAATGATTCTTCAAAGTCCTTACATTTCATCACCTGGGATTTAGGGCTCAGGGTTTGGTCCCAGGATTGAGAAAAAAAAAAATTCTTCTTAAACTGCGTTATGCATTCACCAGATGTTCTCTGGGGATATGTAAAACCACAGGATAAACAAGCAATATCTTTTTGAAGCCTTAATTGAAGTCAAAAATTTGAGGGAAAATGTTATTTTTATATTATTAAAACAACCACTGATATACTACAGAGTCCAAAATTTTTAAAGTTAAAACACAAAGCTTCGAAGAGATCGTATCTTGCCGCAGGCAGTTGTATCGATTAGTAAAGGCGAGGTTATGCTGTGGTAACAAACAGTCCCAAGCTCTCAGTGGCTTGGAACAACAGAGGTTTATTTGTCCTGGGCAGGACATGTCCATTGCCTGTCATCCGGGGACTCCGATTCCCTGCATCTCCACCCCGGGATCCAGGTCCACAGAGCAGCTTCC
>NW_012149674.1:464250-514532 GCF_000956105.1 Propithecus coquereli
TAGTCTTTGTAACTGGCTTCTTTCACTTTGCATAATGTTTGCAAGCTTCCTACATGTTGTAGCATGTATCAGTGCTTCATTCCTGTTAATGGCAGAATAATATTCTCTTGTATGGTTAGAGCCCATTTCATTTATTCATTTACCAGCTGGTGGACACTCAGATTGTTTCCACCTTTTAGCTGTTATGAATATTGCTTCTATAAACATTGATGTACAAGTTTCTTTGTGGACATACATTTTAAATTTGCTTGGGTATAGACCTTACAATGGAATTGCTGAGTCATAGGGTAACTTTATGTCTAATCATTTTAGGAACTGCCCGAGTGTTTTCCAAAGCAGTCACACCATTTTACGTCCCCACTGGCAGTGTATGAGGATTCCAATTTCCCTACATTCTCTCCAACATTTGTTTGTCTGACTTTTTGGTTATAGCTGTCCCACTGGGTATAAAACAGTATCTCATGATGGTTTTGATTTGAATTGCCCTCAACGATTAAGGATGTCTGGCACCTTTTCATATGTTATTAGCCATTTGTGTATCCTTTTTGGATATATTAATGTGTCTATTCATCTCCTTTTATCCATTTTTTCATTGGGTTGCCATTATAAGAAGAGCTCTTTATATATTTCAGAATACAAGACTTTTATCAGATATATAATTTGCAAAGGTTTTCTCCTATTCTATGGGTTATCTTTTCACTTTCTTGGTGGTGTCCTTTGAAGCACAAAGGTTTTTAATTTTGTTGAGTCCAGTTTATCTATATTTTTTCTTCTGTTGTTCATGCTTTTGGTGTCGTATCTAAGAATCACTTGCCGAGTCCAAAGTCATGAAAGTTTACCTTTTTGTTTTCTTCTAAGAGTTTTATAGTTTTATATTTTTAACACGTTTAGAACTTCGATCCTTTTTGAGTTAATTTTTGTATATGGGGTGAGATAGGGGTCCAACTTCATTCTTTTGTATGTGGTTATCCAGTTGTCCCAGCAATATTTGTTGAAAAGACTATTCTTTCCCCATTGGATGGTCTTGGTAACGTGGTAAATACATTTGCAATGAGCAATCCAAAAATGAAATTGCAAAAACAATTTCATTTATAATAGCATTGAAAAGAATGAAATACTTGAACAAAATACTTAGAAATAAAGTCAGCAAAACAAGTGCAAAACTTATACTTGGAGAACTATAAAACATTGTTGAAAGAAATTAAAATCTAGGTTGGAAAAACATCCCATGTTCATGGATTGGGAAACCTAACATGTTAAAATGTATATACTCCCACAACTGAGCTATAAATTCAGCTGAAAGCTGAAATTCATTCTGAAAGCTTATCAGAATCCCAGAGTGGACTTCTTTATAGAAATCGATGAACTTATTTTAAAATTCATATGGAATTGCAAGGGACCTCAACTATCCAAAACAAGCTTGAAAAGAAGAACAAAGCAGGAGGACTCATGCTGCCAGGTTTTAAAATTCACTACAAAGCAATGGTAACCAAGACAATATGGTGCCATCACAAAGATAGATATTAATATATAGATCAATGGAATAGAATCGAGAATCCAGAAATAAGTCTATCGATTTTTTTTAACCTAAAACTTGGGAAATAAAATGTTAACAATTTTTTAATCCACAGATTGGCATATTTCCTTTGCTCAGTCCTATATCACAAAGATTGTATGTCCCATAAACTCTGCAAGGTATCCAAGGGAAAGAGTACAAGTCACCACACAGAGGAGTGGATAGTGTCTCTCTTACCCATTCTTTCTTTCTTCTTCTTCTTTTTCTTTTTTTTTGCTTTCAGCACATTTTGAGGACTTGTATTTTCCCCATGCCTGGTTAATTGTGTTTACAGATTATCTTATCTGGTTTTAATTGAACTGGCCTTCACAAAAAGGACAAGTGGTTGAAGACAATTCTCCCAAAGAAATCTCAATTAAACTTAATCAGGATAATGCCACAAAAATAAAAAGCGAACACAGCCAGGCTATCACTTCCTCTCCTTACAAAGACTTCTGACCAGCCACGTTATGAGGTAAAACAATGGTTATCTAATGAGATCTGAAAGAAGCTGGCCAGTTGAAATGATCAAAACGGTAATTTGAAACGTGGATTTACATCCTTGGTGTTGACACCAACTTCTCCCTAAGGGCACAGTGTGCCATACTAATGATAGTATGAAGTCCTCACAATTAGAGTCACATTTTAAAATACTGCCCATTTGATCTTCATCTCGTCATTTGAAAAAATTTAATTTTTGTGTATGCGCATGGTTTATAACATGCATGCATCCATTCATTTACTCAACAAACCATTGATCTAGAGACCCTGGGGATGTAGCAATTGTCTTAGTCCATTCAGGCTGCTATAACAAAATCCTTTAGACGGCATAATTTATTAATCACAGAAATTTATTGCTCATAGTTTTGGAGGCTGGGAAGTCCATTATAAAATCCAATATCTAGTCCAATATCTGCTGGTGCCTTCTATGTGTCCTCACATGGTGGAAAGGGCAAGGGACCACCTCCTTGAGCCTCTTTTATAAGGGCAGTAATCCCATTCATGGGGGGCCCTCATGATTTAGTTCCTTCCTAAAGGCCCCCGGCTAACACTATCACATCGGGTATTAGGCTCCAGTATATGAATTTTGGGGGACACCAACAATAATAAACAGAGCAACCTTGTTGCCCTCATGGAGCTGACGTTTTCATGGGAACAGGCTGACAATAAGTAAAGAAAAAGTGTGTAGAACATAATGTTCATTATATATTTGTGCAGAGACATGTGGGTATATGTGTGTGTGTGTGTATATATATGTGAGCAGTCAATTTTTTCTCTTTGCGGTGGATAATTTAAACAAATTGGTAACCACAAGCCTAGACATTTAAACATGCTCCTTCATCAGGAATGACACAGAAAAAAACATATGAGAGGCACTAACCTTAAACCTAACTCCAGAATGATGATGGCCTCACACTCCCCTCCCTGCCCCCTGCCTGGCACTTCCCTCTGTCTGCCCTTCTTTTCTTGTACTATCTTGAGGAAAATGCAATTCCAAGAACTAGTGTTTTGGTGGTTTTGATATAAGTGCTAGTTACCTATTGCTGTGTTACAAACAACACACATTTATATTTTCATGGTTTCTGTGGGTCAGAAATCTGGGCACAGCTTAGCTTCAGGATCTCTCACAAGGCTGCAATCAAGTTGTTGGCCAGGGCGGTGTCTCATCTGAGTGCTTGACTGGGGAAGGATCCACTGCCAGGGTCATGTGACTGTTGGCAGCATTCGGTTCCTTGAGGGCTGTTGGACTGTGCGTTTCTGTTTCCAATTGACCATTGGCCCGAGATCACCTTCAGTTTCCTGCCACATGGGCACCTCCGACATGGCAACTTGCTTCCCCAAAGCCCGTGAGCCAGGAAGGCAAGAGAGAGAGTAGGCTAGCAAGGCCAAAGTCATAGTCTTATGTAACCCAATGCAGAAGAGAGATCCCACTGCCTTTGCTATAACCTGTTGGGAAGAAGCAAGGCAAAAGCCCCTCCCACCCTCCAGGGGAAGGGATTACATCAAAGTGTGAATACCCAGAAACGGGGATCACTGGAGGCCAACATAGAGTCTACCTGCTGCGGCATCTCTGGGTGGTGACCCACGTAACTTCCTGAGTGGGCACCAGTACTCTGAGCATAAGCTCTCTGAGTGGTTCAGAAGAAGCAGAGATGGGGGGGGGAGCCCAGTACGTATGTGTGACCTGGTCCCAAACCCCCTCCCTGCCTTGTCTATCTCAGAGTCCCTTCACACTGTTCCTTGTACAGACTTCGTGCTCTTCTGCTGTGGCCCAGGCCTAGCCTTCAGCCCGAAAGAGACTACGTACTTTCTCCACCTACTCCCCTTTCAGAGCCCAGGCCCAGGAAGTGCCCCTCGAGTCCCTGATAGAATCGAGCTCTCCTCTATACTTCTACAATATGCTGATCACACCCCCACAGGACTCTGGTTTCACTCTGCCTTCCTTTGTAATTATTTGTGTATGACTCAGTTACATACTTTCGTTGTAAGTGACAGGAGACTCGTTCAAGCAAAAAAAGAAAAGGTACTTTATTGGCCTATAAAATGGAAAAGTCCAGGAGTAGATGAACTTCAGGTACAGTTGGATTCAGGGGCTCAAACAGGGACACCTGGTTTATCTCCATCACTCAGCTCCCTCTAGAAACTTTTTAACAGGTTCCACGGGGGCAGCAAGGTGCTTTCTCTGGTTCTAGAACTAGGTCAACTAAGCCTAACTCCAGTTAAAAGAGGAAATCCCTCTCTCTCCCCACAGAGGGCCCTGGATTGGGGCTCATGGGCTCTGATTGGATTATGCGTCCATCCTTGAACCAGCCATGGTGGCCAGGTGACATGGCAGAGTGCCTCAAGGTAAGGCTGCTTCCCCAGAGGAAATTCAGGATACTGTTACTACAAGAAGGAGAAATGGATGTTCAATTGTACTGAAGCCCCTCAGTGTCCAGGTCTAATTTCCCAACAGACTATGAGACCCTGGAGGGCAAGAATCATGTTCTTTTCTTTTTTGTATTCCTAGCGCCTGACCTGGGACCTAGCACATAATATATGCTCAATCCTTGTTTGTGGAATCAATAGATCAGTGAATGACTAAATGCAATAGAACAGGGGTTGACAAATGTTTTCTACAAAGGACAAGATATTTTTGGTTTTGTGGGTCTGCCTTTGCAGCCCAAAACAGCCGTAGACAATACAAACGAATGAGTGTGGCTGTGTTCTAATAAAACTTTATTTATACACACCGCAATGTGAATTTCGCATAATTTTCACCTATCGTGAAATAGGTGGCACGAGCACAGGCAGCAGGCTGCGTCTGGCTCTAGTGTGTGCGCTCCTGCCAGACAGTCCTGCAGGTCAGCAGACTGAGAAGTCACCCACCCCGAGTGTCACAATCCTGCTTCAGTTTCACACGTTGCTGAGCCGACTTTGTGTGAGGCCCATTGTTGTGCCATAAACATGTGAAAAGGTAACATTTAATTTAGTCGCGCATCTGGAGCACGCGAGGAAGCTTCACCAGGCCGTATTTAAATTTCTGCGTTCCACACCAGCGCCTCTAAAATGGTTAAACTGCGTCGCCCTTGCAGCTTTATTTAACCTCGCCCGTTCCAGCCAAGCCTGACAAGGAATGCCTGGCGTTTCCTCCGCGTGGAGTAGATTTGCCATGCGGGATCCCGCCGCCTCCAGCAGCTCCCCGGGAAAGCCAAGGCTGTCCCAGACCCCAGCCCTTTGTGCCGGAGCCCAGCGCCCAGCAATTGCGCCTGTAATCAACTGCCTCTAAGCAGGTGAGCATTTATCTCAGCCAGTTACCCCTTATAATTACTGTATTGAACCTAGTTGTCTATAAAATGAATGGTTTGTTCAGACACTTTACCCAAAGAGTTCATTAGGGGTTAAACAAAATGCAATCCCATTTGCAAAGAGTATAATAAATTGTTTCATCTGTGAATTTAGCTGTTCTCCCTAATGCAGACATGGGTGTTACAGCGGCTTTCCCTTGATAGGGTTATGGGTTAATGAAATGCCTTTTCTGTTGCTTATTTTCCTCTCTTCTGTGCTGAGTGATAAGTAGCTAACCAACGAAGCTTGTAATTACAATCTTACAGAAACCGGGCCGATCTGTATATAAATCTCACCATCCAATTACAAGATGTAATAATTTTGCACTCAAGCTAGTAATGAGGTCTAATACTCGTGCATGCGATAATCCCCTCTGGATGCTGGCTTGATCAGATGTTGGCTTTGTAATTAGACGGGCAGAAAAATCATTATTTCATGTTCAGGAAAAAATTAGGTTGGTGGGAAGTTAATTTTCTCACCGCTCTCTGAAGCGTAGACAAGAATTTAATGATTTAATCATGATTGTTAGCTCTTTTGCAATCAATTTGTAATGATTGTGTAGCAACTCTCTTCAAGGGAAGCTGCTTTGGAGAGGAGTTTTCGAACAGCTGTCCAGGGGGGCTGGCCTTCGAGGGACACGTGACTCCAAGCCCATTAAAGCTGTCTTCATCATGACGTGGAGAGCAGCGGCCTGCAGGCCTGTGGGGCTCCCATCCCAGTGTCTCCCAGGTCTGGGGAGATAGAAATAGTCTCTTAGACTTCCAGGGACTCTAGCTCTGTGCTCAGGAATGGGAGATGGGCTTCTTACCCGCCCAAGCCACGGGGGGAATAGTTTTGCTGGTGTCTTAGGGTACAGATCTCACTTTATGAGCTCAAATGTGCAAGAAATAGCATATTCATTCATTTTATTTAACTTTATTTAATTCTAACTTGAAGACTCAAGCTGCTGCCTGGGTGGTGGGAAATGGAACCTCCGCTAAATGGAATTGTCCACTCCCCTTCCTGAGAAGGGCTGACGTTCAGCTACTTGCACAGTTCGAAGGCCCCTCCTGTCCCAGCCCACGTGGCCCCTTGGGCTGCGATGCCCTGATGGTCCCTTCTCATGCACGAGACACAAGATCCTTCGGGAAGGCCAAGAACCTCATGCCTGGGGTTCAGTCTCTGGAGATGGGCCAGGTGGGCAGCCAGGCTTTGCTAAGGTGTCACATCTGCACAGCGGGGACAGGAACAAGGTCCTGCCTTAGAGCAGTCTCTACACATCCCCTCCTTAGCCTCACACCAGGTCACTACCTCCCACATTAAGGCTCCTCTGAGCCACCCCTCGGCTACCCCACCAATCTTGATCTTATCTCTGCGATGACTTTACCTTTTCCAAAAGATCAGAAGAGCCTTTAACTTTAGGTGACTGCTGTTCGCAGCCCTGCTAAAACTCCTGGCGCCGAGCATTACACAGCCCGCCCACCTGCTTGGAGGGAAAGATAGAGGGAGAACCACCTCTAATTAATATTTTAATAAATTATCCTCCGGTATTGACTCGGACTTCCTCCTGTGTGTTCACTCAATAATTTATTTTCTGAGTGCCCCAGACATATTTTCCCTCCCGATATCGGATAGTGTGATTATCACTTGGAGGTGTTTGGTTGTTCATCCAAGTCAATTCTAGAAGTTTTTATTAAGCTCTAGCAAGATGCTTCAGACTGGGCCGAAGGTATCCGAGATGTGTTGGGGGTAGGGGTGAAGAGGAGGAGGTGACAAACAGTGTTAACGTTCATTACTGCATTTTATGGGATTTCATTGACTCCATCGATGGTGAAATGTATCATGATTTTAGGTACTGAGAAAGTAAAAAGTCTTTGCCAAGTAAAATATGTACAATGCTTCTTTAATCGTTTAGAATTTTTATTTCATACTTAATGGAAGTGCTCTTTTGTACTATGTAAACATAGATTTTTACCCTAGATAACTCTTTTGCCCATATGAAAAGGAAAATATACTTAAAGTTAATTGGCAAAGGTATTCCTGAACCTTCTTTATATTCAGAGACCGACTTTCTGAACTCATAGTCCTTGATGTCTGTGTTTTCTTAAGGGAATGTTGCACTATTGTTTGCAGGACTTTCTCGTAACCCACAGCACCCTGGTGCAGACTCAGTGGCCCGTGCGCAGGTAGCACCAATGGTGTCAGGGTTGCTCCCCGGCCAACATGGATCCAAATTTCAATGATGTCAAAATACGTTTAACAAAGCGCTCACCTCAATATTGAAGTACAGGAAGTATCTGGTCTTGGACAAAAGGATGGTTTTTCTGCTAGGGCAGGTGGGATGAAGACAGAGAGACCTTGAGACAGACTGTAGAGAGGAGGAAGGAGGAAACTCAGGCCCTGGGCTAACACGTGCTTGGTCAAGTAGGCGGTGAGGTCAGCTGCGCAGCCCAGTGGGGAGGGTGGAGCTCTGAGATGGGGAAGATGCTACAGCCCTTCAATATTCCTGGCTAGTCCCAGCAACAACAGATAAAAGGAGAAAGAGGAAGGATACCCTCTGCCCAAGAAGAAAGGAGAAGGAGGCTGTTGCTGGCAGGCCCTAGAGGTGAGGGCAAGCGAGGCAAATAGTACAAAAGGGGGCATGCAAGAGGGCACCATCAGAATGGTTGGCTAAAGTTTCCACTCCAGGTGGGTGGATTTCCCGGGCCTCTCTGCATGCTGTCTGTGCAACTTGGATGCCCTTGCCCGTCACGTCTCTTTTTCCCAGGACGGCCATGCACCATTAGGGAGTAACTTGGCTGGAGGCATTGCTGTCTATGAAAATGCAGCTTTTCTGTGAGGCTTTTCAGCTTGCAGGCCACTGTCTCTCCCTTTCGGGCCCTGCATTTGTCCCTTATCTCCTTGTTTTTGCATGTTCCCTCTCACTGCAGGGCCTTTGCACATGCTTGTCCCTCCTCCAGGATGTCTCTTTCTCTGCCTGTCCTTTAGGTTTTGGCTCCAGCATCATCTCCTCAAGGAAGGTTTTCCTGTAGCCTGAGCAGATCGTCCCTTCCACTTACGGGCTCTCCCTGCACCATGGGACTCTCGTGTACAAGGCTTGTCACAGTCGCAATTTAGATTTCTTTGTGTGATTACCTGACCAATACCTGCGTCTCCCACCAACAGTGTTCGCTCCTGCAGGGGAAGGACGGTGTCTGCTTTGCTTCCCAGACCTAGCACAGTGTCCGCACGGGGTTGAGTGCTCTCTCTTCCTCTCTTCCTTCACATACGCATGAATGACGAACAAATGAAGGAGTGGATCCCTTATGAATGCGTGAATACATGACAGCATGGGCGAGAAACACAAGAGGCAACTCTGAGCATAGCAGGAAGTGACGCCAGCTCGTGATGGGGACGCAGTCGCCCTCCCAGCAGGTGTGGGTGAGTATGAACCTCACATGTGACACTTGCAATGGAGCACAGAGTGCCTAGTGAGCGCTCCGGAAAATTCTATTGAACTACATCGATTTGAATCATCCCTCTTTCTTCTCCCAGGCATTGCCAGTCTAAATTCCAAGGCCACAGGGCACTTTGTCTCTGAAAAACTGCCTGCCCACCCCAGCTCTTTGTGCTGAAGCCCCGTGATCACGTTCTGTTGACTCCAGCATCGTTCGTCTGGGCTCCGCAGCTGTACTGGGAACCCAGGGGAGCAGGGAGGGGTTGGAGGCATGTTAGGCGCCAGTCTGGAGCTGAACACCTGGCAGGTAAACAAGGCATCCCTGGGGCTCTGCTCCCTGTCCGTTCTCTTGGCTTCAGTTTTCTCTCCAATCATTGATTTAGTTTTCCTTCTTTTTTTTTAGTTTTTAAAAGGTGGACAAATTTGCAGGACATAAAACGCACCGCCTTAACCATTTTAAGTGTACAGTTCAATGGCGTTAACATAGTCCAATGGTTGTGTGACCATCATCACTTTCCATGCACAGAAAATTTTTCATCTCCCAGACTGGAACTCTGTGCCCATTAAACGCTAATTCCCCGTGCCTCCCTGCCCTCCCACCCTGCCGGCCCTGACAACCACAGTCCTACTTTCTGTCTCTATGAAGTTGACCACCGAGGTAGCCCATACACGCGGAATCATGCAGTGTTTGTCTTATTGCGACTGACTTACCTCACTTAGCATGATATCCTCAAGGTTCACCCATGTTGTAGCATGTATCATGTATCAGAATATCCTTCCTTTTTTAAGACTGAATAATACCCCATGGTGTGGTTATACCACATTTTGTTTATCCACTGATCACTGATGGACCCTTGCGTTGCTTCCTCATTTTGGCTATTGGGAAGAATGCGGCTATGAACCTGGCTGTAGAGGTATCTCTTTGAGACCTTGCTTTCAACTCTTTTCTATTTTCCCAGAAATGGAATTGCTGGGTCCTGTGGTTATTCTATGTTTAGTTTTTTGAGGAACTGCCACTGCATCATCTTATACTCCCACGAACAGTGCACAAGAGTTCCAATTTCTCCACGTTCTCTCCAACACTTGTTATTTTCTGTTTTGTGTTGTTTCTACGTAGTAGCCATCCTAGTGGTTGTGAGCCTTCATTTTTATTCTTGAACCAAAAAGTCCCGCCTCCAACTCCTCCTAGTGAGGAAGGCATTTAACTTTCAGTGCAAGCAAACACTTAAGCAAACAGTGCTTAAGTGCCCACTACGGGCAAAGTGGGGACAGGGCAGGGTAATGACCAAGAGTGTGGACGCTGCATCCAAATCCCCGCGCTCCCTGCCACCTCCCAGCTGTGCCTGTCACATCTCCGCTGAGCCTCGGTGCCCTCGTCTGTAACAGGAATGACAGTAACAGGGTCTACTTTATAGGGTCATGGTGACGATTAGTTCATTTAATGTACGTAGAGGGATTGTTGTAGTGCCTGGCATGTTCTTGCCCTTTTTCTTTTTCAAAATCATTCTTATTTGCAACACAGAGAAGGCAAGACAAGACACCTTTCCCCCCTGCCACGGGGAACCGACAGCCCCCTGCGTGGGTGTCTGGTGCCACTTCCCTCCCAGGCCCCTGCTGCCCTTTTCGGGGTCCGGTCTAGCATTGGAAGACGTGCCCCAGATGTTACCAGGGCTCTCTGTGGGTGAGGGGAGTACAGATTTCTTCTTTATGCTCTTTTCTGTTTTGAAAAGTGAACATAATTCTTTTGTAATCATAGTTAAATGTTATAATAATAGTAACCATAACAATGACATTTTAAATGAATACAGACTTCTAGCTAAATATAATAAAGTCATTTTTCTATACTCCTGTCCCTTAAAAATCTATTTAAAACAACTACAAATAAGTAAATTTAGAAATAAACTTCAATTTTGGTGAAGCAAGCACATGTCCACATCCCCAAGCCATCTCTCTTGTACCTGGAAGATAGCACGGCAGGTGGAGGGAGCTGACGGGGCCCTCGTGAAACTTCAGGCAGGATCTGATTTCCCTGGGAATAAGGTTCCCCCCGCCGGAACACTTTTGTCTTAGCTTAGAGAGACCAGAAATGAGGACGGGGTGCTCGGATAGAAGTAGAGGGATCGCTGTGCAGGTCTGTTTGATTCCCCAGAACAGAAGGGGGAAATCATGGCAGAAGGTGGTTTTCCTTATCTGGGATCTGAACTCCTCACCAAGTGAGTGGGAGGTGAGCTGGGGTGGGGGAAGGGAGGGGAAGTGGGCAGTGATCCCTGGGTTCAGGGCAGGGGGCCTGGGACAGAGTGACAGAGGCTTTTCCAGCATGAAAAACTGGGGGCCACATGCCTTGGAGCACAGGAAATGGATTTGGTAAGAAAGGACCCGAGACCACAGCTCCGAACCACAGTGTGGCTTCTGCAGCCCACTGTCTATGCTCCCCACGTTGTGACTGTCCAGATACCCATCGCAGCAAGTGGCTGTCCCCCCCGCAAAAAAGAAACCGCAAAAAAGAAGCAACAAAAAACCCAAGCAATCAACCCGAAAAAAAAAAATAAGGGAGAGGGAAACAAATTTAAGCAAGAGCAGCTGACGTGCGTAGACCCCAAGAAGTACCCAACGTACCAAAGCGTGAGCTGGACGAATGGTTATCCACAGACGCAGAGAAATTACGGACAATATGGTCTTTCCACAAAAAGGAGCTCAGAGCATTGATGAAAAGCTGACAAAGCTCGGGAAAGAAATGGACGAGGAAGTAACCGTTTCACAGAGTCGACTACTGCCTGGAAAACAGCAAAACCCAAAAGGATAAACAGGGCTGGAAATTCAGCCGGGGATGTGGCGAAGAGATTACAGAAAATCGGAAAGAGGAATGGAAGAGAATACAAAACGTAAACGTAAAAAAGACAGAAGGGGATAGACCTAAAAGATAAAAGAGATCAAACACACTGAACGGTGGACTGGAGGAAAAGACAAGAACCAGTAGAACGTAGAGGCACAGAAACATTTTGAAATGAAGGCTGGATCGGCATGTCGAATGGCAACATGACATAGAATTAAAGGCTACCTGCGGAGGCTCTTGAACTTCCAGGAACGACAGCGACAGAAGATCATGTGGGCATCTGGTGTGGAGGGTGCTGGGGGGAGAAGGGCAAGGTCAAGGGAAAAGGCCAGTCTGGGCCGGCCTCAAACTCATGCACAGGAACTTGCGATTCGCAAGACGATGCTTATGATGCCCTCTGCCTTCATCGTCACCTGGCATTCCACCCGTGTGCATGCCTGTCCCTACATCCAATTCCCTGTTTATAAGGACACCTGTCATGTTGGATTAGGGTCCACCCTAACGACCTCATTTTAACGTGATTACCTCTGTAAAGACCCTATCTCAAATAAGGCCAAATGCTGAGCTGTTGGGTTTAGAACTTCAACATATGAATTTGGGGGGAATATAATCCAACCCATAATAAACGGGGAGGAGGAGAACCGGGGAGAAGACTAAGTGTGCTAGCTCTTAATAGAAAGTTGAAATCTGTCGCTTACCAAAAAAATGACTCCAACCTCTTAATGTTTTTATAATCTTTTCCCCCTTGACTTTAAATAGGTCTTGTTAGAACCAATAGGTCTTGTGGTAAATGAACACGTAGCTGGAAGTTTAGTAACGCCTTCAGGTTTGCTTGTTTCTTTTTTCTGTTAAATTCAATTGCAATTGAATTTTTAATTTAAAAAATTAGAAAAAAAGTTAAAGTGGGGAAGCGAATCTACAACAGATCACTTTAGCACCTGGCGTGCTCTGAGATGTGTTAACACTAGAGCAGTGGTTCCCAGTTGGGGATGGGGGCACAGTTTCGATTGTCACGACTTAGGGCGGGGTGGGGGGAAGGTGGTACTGCTGGCATCTAGTTGGTAGAGACCAGAGATGCTGTAAACATCTTGTGACACACAGGACAGCTTCTCCCCTCTCCCAGCAAAGAATTATCCAGTCCACACTGTCCATATGGCCAAGGTTGAGACATCCTTCGCTGGTGGGGTGGCATCAAGCTCTGGGAAAGAGGGGACCTGCAGTTTTGCCCCAATACTACCTAGGATTTATTTACGTGTGGCTTCAGTTGCTATGTTGTGTCTCTAATGGAATTTTTATTCTAAAAATGTGCTGGGATACATTGCTGCTTATCCTAAAGGCATCATCTCTAACAGGGGCATTTTAAGCATGGCGTCAGGCACATAGAGAACACTTGGGGCAGGGAGACTTTTCCCGATGGCTCTGGGTGATGCTAGTGGGCAAAACTGTGTCCTGCAGCCTTGACGGACTCACCTCCGGCTCATGAGCTCTCTGTTGCCTGTTCGGCCAGACTAAGGTCCCCAAACTCCTGCATCCTCTCTCTGTGTCCCCCTCCCCATCAGTGTCTGAAGCCCCCTGCTTTCTTGCCTCATCTTTGCAAGCTTTGTGGCTCCACCCAAGTCCCCTTCCCTGGAACTGCCCGCATTGGCCATCTCTCTTGAGTGCCTTTGGAGATCTCCGGCTTTTCTGGTCCGGAAGCCGCATGCAGGGTCACGCATTCGAGCCCACTAATCGCTCGGTTCTGCCAGTGCCCGATGCCACGAAACCTCTTTTCCTGCCTACTGAAAACGTCTGAGGAGCTTTCAAGCACTCTTTGATAAATCGCGGTAAGTGTGATTCCGGCCACTCCAGTGCGGTACCTGCCGGAGCCCTCCCCGCCTCCCCATCGTCGCTGCGTTGGGCTGGCGACAGTAATTCATTCCACTCGAGCTGATGCGCTTAGTTCCCATTTATTTGCGCGTTATGAGCTGCGTCACTCCACTTACCCTCTAGACAGCAAATGGTCTGAAAAATGCAACTGTGACAAATATTCTGGCGAGGATAAGAGACAGGGAGAGAGTGTGAGAAAGATGGAGGGAAATGAAACCTTTGAATTCAGAGTCAGAAAACTCACATAATGAATAAATAAAGCTCTGAATTATCCCAATCGGAAGCAGCAACAGCAGCAGGGAGGCCACGGAAACTTGCAAAGCTTCTTTGGAAAGAAACCTCGTTCTCTCTCCTCTCTCCTCTCTCTCTCTCTCCCTCTCCCTCTCTTTCAATCCTCTTGAGTCTGAGCTCTCCGAGGGTGAGGCTAAGTCAAACACCATTCTTAGGTCAGGAAAATAATTAGATTGCAGTGTTGGCTTCTACCCTCAAAATCAGAACAGACCGGGCTCTGCTTTTTCTCTGTCCCGTTGGAGGCCACAACTGTGTAGCCCTGCCCCCTTTTTATGATTGGGGTGACTTTCAAGGAAACTGAGGCAGTTTAGAAAGGTCATGGTTCTTTTTCTAGGTGTCAAACCTTATATAAACCAGAACTTGAAACTGAGTCTTCTAAAATCCTGGTGTGGCTGGGCTAATGCTAACTTGTACAGCATTTTTGTGAGTAATATAAAAAGCTCCCCGCTCCCCACTAACCAGTAGCTATGACAGTGCTTGGCAGGCCAATGGCACCTTATGTGAAGAGAAGGTGCCCCTTCCTCTAGGTAGATGTAACCCCATGCTAGGACATATGGTTTGGAATGGCTGGGTTTTAGCCCCAGCTGGGAGCATTTGTGCAGTGCACATCCTGTGCAACTATACATGACAGCTTGTTGTGACAAGCTGGGAAAGTCTGCTTCCTGTGCGTGTGTGTGGAAAGTGGGTGGGTACCAGCTCTTCAAAGAGCTCAGGCTATATCTAGGAAGGTAGAGCATGTGCCAAAATCAAGAGCCGAAGCAGGATGGGGCAGGTTGCAGAATGGCAGAGCTGGACCCCAGAGAGTTGTCTGCACCCAGGCTGTGGTGGGAGGAGCGGATCCTGGTGGAGGGTTCAAAGCTGAGGATGTGCATGCAGAGTGTGCCTGGCATTCAGCACATGCTGTGGATGGGCCAGCCGCTCAGAGGAGGCACACCAGGATAGGCCAGAAGCATGGACTCTCTCAAGTCATGGTAACTGCTTACAGGCAGGATTTGGCAGTGGGTGTGGGGTGACCAGCAAGTATGCATGCCCTCCCCAGCATTGATGTATTTCCCTGTCCCTTTAACTTTGGGCCTAGCCACGTGGCTTGTTTTGGCCAATGGGATGTTAGCCATTGTAATACAAGCGGAGGCTTGAAGTGTGCTTGCGTGGTGGGCTTGCCTTCCTGCTCTCCTATCATTGCCATCGGGGGGCCTGCCGGTCCCAGAAGGGGATGCGTGTGGATCAGACCTGAACAAACCCAAGGCCTGGATTCAAGCCCAGCTGAGCCCAGCCTAGACCAGCCGGACCCTAGCCCAAACCCCAGGTCACTGTGGATGTTTGTCTGTCATGCAACGATAGCTGAGAACTATTTACGTGCTGTGCAATCTTTGACAAGTTATTTTATTATGTCTACCAAAGACCTAATTTGTTCATCTATAAAACAGCAAAATATAGAGCTGCTATAAGAATGAAACAGAACAACAGCGTCGAGTCCTGAGCATGCAGTATATAGTCAATAAAGGTTAAATATCATGATCGTTATTTGCAAACAATTTCTGCTTCCTTTGCCCTTTCCTTCGCTACCTTCCTATATGTCTCTCCCCACCCCAGATACTACATCTGCCTGTGAATATTCACAGGACTGAAGAGCAAGGGAATCTCAGAGATCGTTGAGGACGGCGTCGTCCCAGAATTGCGTGGTTCGTACATTTCTGCCATGTTCACGTTACTTTATTACTGACTTCGATGGTTTTTGCCTAAGTAGACCCCATGTTCTCACTTGAACAAAATTTTACATCTCTGAAATCACAGATACAATGTGCTCGCTGTATTTCTTAATACACGTTAAAACAAATACACGACTCTTCAAACGAAAATTGTTCATTCATGTGCCTCCAAAAATCATCGCATTCATGCTACCAAGAAAATACGAGCATGGGAAATGCCAGTGTAGTCTAAGTCTCTTGTTTTCCCGAGGGAAACTGAGAAACAGAGAGGCGATAGGGTTTTCCGAGGCCACGCGTCTGGATACAGGCAAAGCCAGGGCCGGGTAGGCCAGGTCTCCCTCGCTCGCCTCAGCCGTCCTTCCTCCTAGCAGGCGCCGGAGCCCGCTCTGGGATGCGGCTGTGCTGTGAGCACCTCCTGTCCTATGTGCCAACGGGACTCTGGGCCCACTGACTTTGGGAGACACGGGGTTAAGTCTCCTGGCCTCAGGACTCGGCAGACACTGATGTGAACGCAAAAGCCCCAGCTCATGCTGTCTCCAAACTTCTCTGCCCACAAAACCCTTTGCACAGAGCAGTTTACGCAGGCATTTGCAAAGTCATCGCGCTGGTGAGCTTGTTTGAGCCTCTGTGCCCAGCATGGAGGCCCCGGGTCCTCCCTAGAGACCCAGCCCACTGTGCCTGGTAAGCTGAATCCTGCAATGAGCCCCTCATCTGCAATCAGAGGTGACAGCCCTCCCAGGGGGACGAATGACGTGGCTGAAGCTGGGAGGGCTGAGAACACAGGGGCTTGGGTCCTCGAGGCAGCAGGAGGCTGGGACGGACACCTTGGGAGAGCCTGGTTGTGGGGTCAACGGCCCCAGCCACGTCCTAGAGCTGAAGAGCATGGTCACCAGCCCTGCCTGTCCCCGTCCCCGTCACACCAGGCTCCGAGACTGACTCATCAGTGGTTTAAAAATGGCTTTGCTTCTCCCCAGCTGTGACCTGGGACAGCTGACACCCTCTGAGACTTGGGCTCCTCATCTATACAATGGGATAATGCCATTCACATCACTGGTCACTGTAACGATTGAATGAGACAATGTGCATGAAGTGCCCAGCAAGCTGTAATTATTAGTATTAGCAGTGGCATCGATCTCGCCCCCTCTCCCCCCGAACCTGCAAGTCTGATCTCGTTGTCTCTCCCTCTCGTTCCCTGGTTATCCATCATCCCCTGTGTGACATAACAAGAAGTAAATTTGGTCTTTATACTCAGTTTCTGGCACAGAGCTCCTAAAACCCTTGGAATTTCCTGAGTGGTTGGAATGTCTTTTGTTATTCGTAACGAGCCTCTTTTGATCACACTGGAGAGTTTATGCTAATGAGGTGACAGTTTATGTTAATGAGGTGACAGGGTGGGGCCCCTAGAGGAGGGGGATTTATAGCTGGTCAGGCAGAAGTGCAGGTGGAAACCCGACACTTGCAGTTGGCCTCTGAAACGGGGACAGTCTTGTGGGACTGAGCCCTCGAACTGGTAGGATCTGATGGAAACTCCAGGTAGGCGGTGTCAGCACCGAGCTGAACTGTAGGACACCCAGTCGGTGTCCAGAGAACGGAGGATTTGTTGCTGGTGTTGGAAAACACCTCCAGGATACCTCCTTGGCTTTCGGAAACACAAATCATGGCTGGGTGGGCAGATAAAATCACTTTATTTTCCAAAGATCATTTTAATTTCTATTTCAAGCACCATTCTACTGGGCAGGTAGGAAACTTGATCTCGACCACTTGGGAATCTCGGCCCCACCCCTCCGATGGCCAGGTCAGTCTTGCTGGGTGCGGAGACATAGAACAGGTTGGCTTAGCAGTCCGCAAAAGTCCCCGCTGAGGCTTTGAGGCAGACACTGTGAGTTATCTGCGCTACAGCACCCTTTCCCCTTCTTTCTTTAAATTATCATCATCAAACTGAAAATGCCGAAATACATACTTGCATGTAGATGAAGCCTGGGAGGCTTTTGGGAAGGTTTGTTTCCCTTCTCCTTACCAAAAGAGGGGGCCATCCCAGCAGTTATCTCTTTCCCATTCTCTGGCCCGTTCCATCTTGCAGTGGATACTGCGGTACAAAGATGTGATGGTTGGGGCTGCTGCAGCCCTATTGCAACCATGAGAAAAAGACCAAAAGAATCCCGTAGGAGCTGACCGAGAGCCCTGACACCACTGAACTGCTAAATAATACCACTGGGCAGACACAAGTCACAGGAAATGGGTTCAGTTAGTTGGGAAAGACCTGTCTTCCTGGGTCAATAAGCAGGTATTGCTGGGTGCTGGGTGCTAAGTACTTTGTTAGGCCCAGAAATAAGGAAGAAAGAAAGACCACCACAATGACTTCCCTCCATCACAACATCTGTGAAGGAAAGGACATCTTAAGCTTTCAGACGTGGATAACTTCTCTTCAACTGGGTCTCCCAAGATTGGTTTCCAAGTTCAAAATCTGGCAGCTTGTCTTGGGGCAACTTATTAAAGTGATTCTGGCCTCAGTTTCCCCTCATGGAAAATGAAGATAGTTGTACCCAGCTCCGAGGGTTCTTATGGGATGATGGCTGTGCTCTTCAACCATTAGTTCTTGAGATGTTTATGATTTGACCACCGTGATTACTGATAAACACTGTTGCCCTGTAATCAAGAGGGCTTTGCTGGAACCCTCTTAAACAGTCACGCTTAGTGTCCCCTGATCAGGCCCACGTCTGGCGTCCTGGGCCTCAGGACCCCAGTGGGCCTGCCTGGGAGGATGGGGTGGCCTCCACATCCCTGTGATGGAGACACTGAAGAGAAATTAATTCTCCCCATTTGGGGTCCCCCTCTCTATTACCTATTCATCAAAAATTGCCTGGCGTTTGTGCATTTTTCATTACAAGAGTCAACATTTGCCACGTTAATAAAGCAAGGAGCTGCTTTTCTCCTCTCAGAAATAGAATATGTAACGACACGGCCCCTTTGATGTTTCTCAGGCAATACAATATGTATCTGAACGAGGATGAAAGCCGTCCTGTTAGGGCCAGGCTGCTGAGGCTGGTGATGGGTGCAGAGTGGGGCATGTGGTGTGGGCGTCTCCGGGAGGGACCCAGCGGGGCAGGAAAGGGCTGGGGCTCCAAGGACAGCCCCCCGTCCCCCAGTCCCTGAGAGAGACCGCAGTTCCTGGACCAAGGGCTGGGGACGGAGGTCAGTTGCGGGGGCAGCTCACAGGGTCTCGGAAGAAGCATGGCCTGGGAAATAAATACCTTCCGCGCAGGGCTGTTTGCGTGCATCACACGGGGCCGTGGACCTGCATGGCTTTGCGATAGGACATGCATCTGGTGGGACAGAAATTTGCTTGTCACCAAAAATAGCTGCATTTCCTGAACACCTACGATGCCAGTGCTGCGTGAGACACGACTGGCACGGCCCTCGCCATCTCTGTCCCCGCAGACCTGACAGCCTATCTGGGGACAGGAGCCCATCGTGGGACGTGAATCATGTCCCTCATGTCCCATCATGGGACGTGAATATCCAAGTTTCCATTCCAAGTCTGGGCCGCAGGGCAGGGTGGACAGAACCCCCAGAGCATTCAGCAGCCCGACCCCAGACCCTCACCCTCCGCGAGGCAACTGTGGACCGGCTCCTGGAGCAAGAGGTGGGTAGGACCCCCACGGAGGAACTCCGCTCTTTCCCTGCGAGCCCCACGTTTGCCATTTCCCATCCTAGGGGACTGCTCTGACCCAGAACCGTCCAGATATAAGTCCCTTTGGCAGAACACGCCTGCCCCATGTCTTCAAAGAGCCTACCTGGATGGGCTGAGAAGAAAAGCCACCGATACCCTGTCGCTTCAGCTCACCTCTGACCGCCCACACCCCAGCCTCAGCCGGCCACTCACCACGTTTCTCTTTCCTTCTAGATAACACTGCAAAATGGTTCACAGCTTCACAGCGGGGGCTTGGGAGGGTGCACCGGCCCTTGCAGGCACGGGCTGCATGGCCTTGGGCAAGCCACCTGCCAGCTCCGAGCCTCGGTTTCTGCATCTGTAAAAGGGGGAGAGAGGGTGGCGCCCATCTCATAGGGCTGTCGGGGCCTGAGTGTGATTCCCGGCATGTAGCTGTCACTCCTTCCCCTCTTCCTCATCATTCCTGTCCCCCGTCCCTCCCCGACACTCTGCAGGTTGGGGCCTGTGGGCAGAGAGGCAGCCAGGGTACCCCGGGGCCCACAAGGGCTGCGCTGTGTTAGGACTGTCTGGGTGAGACCCCAGTGAGGACGTGTGGACTGTCGGGTGGAAGGAAGGGAGCTGCGAGCTCAGAGAGAGGCGGGGTGAGGTAAGGGAGCTAGAGCCATTGTCCAAAGGCCGCCATCCAAGCCCCTTCAGGAAAGTCTTTTGTCCCGCCGAGCCTCAGTTTCCCCGTCTGTATAAAGGAGCTTCTGTTACTCCCTGATCCCTACTCCTGACTCACAGGTCAGTTGAGCTAATGTGTGAGCAAGGGGCCACTCTCTAGCTGCGCACCGGCTTCGGTTACTGGTCGGCCATGGGGACAGCACCAGAACCTTCCCAACAGAGCCCCCGTGCACATTCGGGGAGCTTCTATACTCAACGTGCCCGGTGCCCTTCCAGGCACCCAGGCGCAGCCTCTGCTCTCGGGGCACCACACGGTGCGGGGGAGAAAGACAATGGACAGATACATAAAGCAGTGCTATGGATAGAGTGGCCCCGAGTCCCTGACTATGTCTACTGCCCTGACATGACCACTAACGGCTCCCCCTTCACACTCAGAAGTCTTCTGGCTTGCAAGAGAAATTGTACAGTCACCTTTATTATGAAGAATATTACAGAGCATTTAGTGAGCGAGTGGCCCAACCCAGCATCGTGAGATGGGTCAGAAGGCCAATCAGAGGAGAGGATGTGTTCGCTGAGACGTGGATGGAGGGACGGACTCTGCCGTGCTAGGGTCTGGTGCATTCCAGGCAGCAGGAGCAGCATGTGCAAAGGCCCTGTGGCAGCCCTGATCTTTGGACTTGGAGGAACAAGGAGGCGAATGACAGCTGGAGCAGCGGGAGCAGCTGGAGCACAGGAGAGAGTGAAGCCAAAGGAGGCCCCCGGACAGCCGGAGCCAGACCCCAGACTTCTGAACATTTGAGTCACGCTCCCTTTTGTCTTAGACCAGTTCGAGTCATGTTTTCTTTACTCGCAAATTGTAAACGAAAGAAGTCTTCATAATGTAAAATATTAACACTGGTCGTCTCAGGTTGTAGGATTAGAGAGCTTTTGCTTTCTTCTTTCATTTTACTCCCTGGAATTTTATACAATGAACTTGGATTACTTTTGTAATTAAGAAAAGGTTGCATCAAAAATATTTTATATTTCCCCCATGTACAGTGGCCAAAGCAACTTTTCCCTCCTAGCAGCCAAGAAAGGGCCAGTAAGCAAAGGCGAGGAGGAGAGCAACATCCCGTTAACTGTGCAGCGGCCGAGGGGACGATGACAGCCCCTACGGGAAGAGCGAGTCTCGGGAGAGGAAAAAAGCCCCCCCTCCATTAGCTTCTCCCTAGTGTGGATGGAAAATTCGGGGACATGGAGGTTGACTTAGGGCTTTATATTAGTTGTTGGTCCTTCTTTACATGGAACGCCCCCTTCGCAGTCTCTGTTCACTAGGGCTAAGATGGCTTATGAGCCTTTGACTCTGCGGTGCCTGGCGCTCAGGGGGCATTGCTGATACTTGGCAATTGGCACTCTGGACGCAGAGCGCGGCCTCCACGGTCTTCAAGAAGGCCCCAGTCCAGCCAAAGCTGGCCTTAGAGAAGGGTGGGGGAGCATCCCTGGAGGGCCTGAGTAGAGCCTACCAGTCCTAGAGGAGACTGTTGGATCCGACAAATAGACCCTCACTCGACCTGCTAGAGTAGAAGGGACCTTAGACTCTGCTTAGTCCGGAGACCGCAAGCACCCGGCAGGCAGGGTGCTTCACCAATTTCACCTCTGCCCGTGGCAGACACTACTGATCAATCACAGCCCTCCCTCTGCATTAGTCTGGGCTCTCCAGAGAAACAGAACTAATAGGAGACATATAAAAAATCTATATATACACATTTGTACACACACAGATATTTGGGGATTGGCACATGCAATCATAGAAGCCAATAAGTTATCTATAAGCTGGAGAACCGAAAGCCATGGTGTAATTTGTAATTCAGTCCAAGTCTGAAAGCCCAAGAACCAGGGGCACCAACACCCCAGGGCAGAAGCAGATGAATGTCGCAGCCCAAACAGAGAGACTTTGCCCTTTTCCTACCATTTCGTTCTAACTAGGCCCTCGTGGATTCCACGATGCCTCCCACGTTGGTGAGAGCAGGTCTTCTTTACTCAGGCTACCAACTCAGACGCTGATGTCTTCTGGAAACACCTGCACACACACACCCAGAAGTAAGGTTTTACCAGCTATCTGGGCATCCCCTAGCCCAGTCGAGTTGACATATGCAATTAACCATCCGTCAGTTCTCCTCTGAACCCAGACACGGGTCAGAATTCTTCCCCAGGCAAGGCTCCACGCAGTGCCTGCTCATTGAGCTAAATTAGAACAAAACCTATTTGGCTTCACTGATTGTGTCCAGATTTCTTATTTGAAAAATGGGGAGACTAAGAAGGAAAAGAACGTGTTCCAAAGTCATTCAGCACCTGAGTGGTAGACACAGGACTCAGATCCCCGGATCCCAGCTCTGGGCATTTCCTCTCATCCCACGAGGGCTCTGGAGCGGCTGCTTCCTTGCAAAATGTTCTTTGCCCTTATACTTCTGCACTCTCCATCCAACCGAGCCCTGAAGACTGTAGTGTTTATTTTAGTGAACGCACAAATCTGGTCTCTAAAGGATGAACATTAATAAAATATGCGCTCTAACTCCATGTAACAAGGAAAATATAGAATACATTTTCTATTCCCATTGATCCTCAGGCCACTGGCAATCCACCAACAATTGATTTAGCCATTTGATTAGTTTGGGGGGAAAACATTATATTTTAATGGGGTATATATAATTCTAAGTTACTGCTTTGAAGTTGAACCAAATATTAAAATTACCTCTTTTTATGGATGCCGCACAGCTATGAAGCTTTATAATTGCAGCCTGGGCTTTTGTAAGTGATTTGAATGGGAGAGGCAATTTCTGCAAAGCTTATTGCATGGGGTCTGGTGGCCGCCAGGCTAGGCAGCCACTTTGACAAGCAAAAATGTGTAGATGACGATGCCAATAGTTATGTCTTATATTTGACCCACACTTCACAGCTACGAAGCTCAACGGTAATCCTCTTGAGCTGCTTCCCTTTACAACGGCTCCCAAATCTACCACTTGTTTCGTCTCCTCTGCTAGCTCCAACTCCAAGACCATCAGCATGTAAGTGGACTTTTGCGATTGTTTTTTTTTTTAAAACACTTATCTCTCTTGACCCACTACTGTCCTTTATCCTGGTGGCAAGCAGAGATGCCTTTAGCAATGGAAATCACATCAGGTTATACTCCACGGCCTCCTATTACCTAGGGCAGGGCTGGCAAATTACAGCCTGAGGTCGAATCTGGCCTGCTCCCTGTTCTCATAAATAAAGTTTTATTGGGACACAACCTCGCCCATTTGTTTGCATATTTCCAGGGCTACTCTTGTGCTACAGCCGTAGAGTTGTGTAGTCAAGTCGTTACAGCCGCCAAGGTCTAAAATATTTACTATATGGCCCTGTGCAGAGAAAGTCTGCTGACCTCTGACTTAGAGAACAATATTTAAATGCCCTCCAGGCCTTCTGAGATCTGGCCCCAGCTGTCCCTGGGCCTTCCATGGGCACCACTCTGTCCCCTGCTCAATTTGCTTTTCCGCAGGCCACAGTGACTGTCCTTGGCAATGAAGAAATTGATCAGAAACTTACAGGGAATAATTCAGCGGACGATAGGAAAACTGGAGACCTGTCTCTAAAACAGGCGTCCGGGTGCTGAAATTGAACCGTCCTGTGGGCGCTGCCGCTGAACCGTTTTCTGCTCAAGATTCTATGGAGAGAGAGAGAGACCCGTTGACAATGTCGGGTTACATTCTCTCTTCTCGGTAGGGGACTATAAGACGCCTTGATGTACAGACCCACCCGGTGGAGGAGAGAGACTGTCCCCAAAGACAGACAGAAAGCAAATCTCTTTCTCCAAAGGGGACATGGATATTAGGAGATCAAAACCAGAACGTATCTGGCGCCGCAGCCTTCAAGTTCTTCTGCTTCCAGAAGTCCGAAACTAAGTGTTAGCAGGGCCACATTTCCTCTGGAGGCCTTTGGGGAAAACCTGTTCTTTGCCTCTTCTGGCTTCTGGTCACAGTTGACATCCCTTCGCTCCTGGCTGCATCGCTGCTGTGGTAGCATTGCCCTCTCCTCCTCTCTCTCAAATCTCATTCTTTCTCTTCTAAGGGCATCTGTCATTGGTTTAGGGCCACTCAGGTAATCCAGAAGGATCTCTTTATCTCAAGATCCTTAATTATATCTGCAAAGACCCTCCATCCAAATAAATTCCCATTTATAGGTTCCAGGGATGAGGACATATCTTTTTTGGAGGCCACAACTTCGATTCGACTTAACCCTTGCAATTTCTTTTTGTCCATTTCTCTAAGAAACTTGAGGGAAATCCTCTAAAGACTCAATAGGAGAACAATACGAGTGACATCCTTTGATGTCACACCTAATATTGTCCCTCCTGGCCCAAAACATGGCCTGCATTTGCAGGCTGAGCTGGAGCACCTGGGGACTCTTCTTCCTCACGGAGAGCCCAAGGGCATCATTTGTGGGCTGCCTGCTGTTCCAGCCAGTCATCCCAGGTTCTGCTAAGAGGACCCAGGGACCCAGTGCATTTCCTGGTAGCCCCTCAGAGATCATCTGGAAAAATGGGGCCCTGGGTCCCTCTATCAAGGGCTGGTTTTCCTGCCAGTCCTAATGGGCTGAACTTTGGTGCCAAAGAACTCAATTCCAGGCCTCAGTTTCCCTTGGCAGTGCTGGGATCTGGGATCCAGGATTAAAACTCTGTCCACGCATGGATTTGGGGCCTGGGATCTGCATTTACTCCATGGGCAGAGCTACTAGACCAGTTACTGCACTCTGAGGATTTGGGGTGCTGTGGGCCCCTGAGCCCCAGTGATGAGGGGAGGGGCAAATGTTGGGCAGTACAAAGTTGAAATTGCCCAACCTTGAGCCAGTAGCTTCCCTTAGAACTTGGAGCTCTGTTAGCAACTATCTAATCAAACCTTTTCATATTTCAGATGGGGAAACTGAGGCCCAGGGAAGGGCAGAGATCTGCCCAAAGCCCCAGACAGCTCACATCCCCCAGCTCGCCTCCTGGGTGCTTTTCCCGACACCCAAGTGGGCTGCATCGAGTGGACAGACCGGGTGAGCAACAGTCCGCGAGACAGCTGGGGAAGGGGCCCACCAGTTAGTCTGGGAAACTGACAAGCACGTGAAAAATGACCAAGAACAGAAACCTAGACATTCCACAAAGAAAAGTACCCTGCCGCACAGCCTCAAAATGTGCCCCATATTGGATCTCCACGAAATATCCGAGAACATGCGACGTGTCACGATTCCTTCACGGGCTACATTTAAATGTTTTCACTTGGGGGATAAGTTTGTTTTCCACTTGACAAATAACGATCAACTTAGTGGCTCAAATGGAATGCCTCCTTGGAAGGAGAATGGTCGTGTTTTCAGAGACGCATTTATCCATTCAGTCATTTAACAAGCATTTTCTGAGTCTTACGATGTGCTAACCACGGAGGATACAGCAGGGAACGAGACTTAATCCTGGCCCTGATGGTGATGATGGTGATGACGGTGACAATGGTGACGGAGGAGGCGACGATGGCAATAACACTGAACTTCTGTCAAGGCCACACCAGGCCCCACGCCACGCTCCTTCATTGTATCTTTGCAACAAGGGTGTGAGGCGGAAGCTTTTATGGGTCCCTTTTTCTAGATAAGGAAACAAGGTGCAGAGATGTTCAAGTTCATCTCCAGTGAAGCTCAGTTAGAAACTGAGCCAGGTTTGGACTCGGCAGCCCATTCTGATGAGGAAGACAGACCTTAAACCATTTGTCTCTAAAAATAAACACATCATCACAAACCGCCATGACTTCCACGAAAGACAAGCACAACTGTTTTCAGAGAGTGTAAGGTAAAGACTTCTTTGTGTGGGGATTTTAGGGAAAACCCGACGAGCGAGTAGGAGTTAGCTCAGTGAACAGGATGGGGGGCAGGTATTAAGGGTTTGTGGGAGTTTTTTTTTTAATGAACACTGAAATTATTTTTTTTCAGTGGAATCCTACGTCGCACTCCCTGTAATAAAACGGGACAAGGGCTGAGCCTGCACAGAGGAGACCTGCCCTCCCCTGACCCTCCTCTCTGCACCTCCCCTCCCACCCGGGAGCCCAAGCCCCAAGGGAGACAGGGCGGGACCCACCGGCCTGGAGGCGGAGACTCAGCCAGGACCGGGTCTGTGCCTGGGGACCCACGGACACCGGCTCTCTGGGCAGAGGGGTGAGGAGTGATTAAAATCATCTCCGCTAGCTTGAGACTGGCATTGGCTGCAGCCAGCACTGTGTCTGGTGGCCTCGTGCAGTCGTAAGCGGTGACAGTAGGAGGAGTGGCAAGGAACGGCGAGAACACCCTTTAGTGTGGCTTGTCCCCATCACAGTCCTCACCCAGCCCCACGACTTGAGCTTCCCCAAACGGACCCCAGCGCCCCTGCCCGGTGATTTAGAAACTTGGGACGCGCTAAGTCCCAAAGGTATTGTTTACAGAACTCGGTAACGCAATTCTAAGGTGCACCAGAAGGCTCAATGGGACAGAAGAGCCAGGAAGTTTTTGAGAAAAGCATGTAATTAGGGGGAATGTGTGCGTACCATGTTTGGAGCAGATTACGAAGCCATGGTGATTAAAACGGTGCGACACTGGCCTCGCATTAACCGTTAATGATATCTCAGCAGTCACTTAGGAGAGCTCACAAAGCCGGAGAGGCTAACAAAGACAGACACATGCAAAGATTAAAATATCAATATATAAACATAAAGAAAAATGGAAAGAAAGATGCAATTAAGCACGCAATTAAATATTTGCCATATGATAAAGGAGGTGTTTCATATAAATGAGGAAAAAACATACCATTGGTGCCCAAATTAATTCCAAATGGATTCAATATTTTCCATGGGAAAAAAAATGGAACTATTATTTTCTCTGAAAAATTACATAACCTGAATTTAATCAAAGGGAAACATCAAACAAACCTGGATGAGGGAATTCTACAAAACGGTTGGCCTGGAATCTTCCAGCTGTCAGCAGCGAAGCAGGCAGAGCAGGAGGGTGAGCTCACGGAATTGGTGAGAGGGGCCGAGGGTGTGTGGGCGGAGCAGGGACAGTGTCCACTGCGGGGGGCGAGGGGCGTTGCCTCAGAAGCACTTGCCCCAGTGCCACGTGAGGGAGGACAGGACCCTGTGGCAGATGTTCTGGAAGCAGCCTGTGCCACCAACAAGAGCCCTACCCTTTGCCTCTCCGGTTTTCTGAGCTTTTCTCGAACGATGGCCGATACGTCCATTAAGGGGACATCATGTGAGCTCAGAGACACATATTTGTGAAGAATTTGTAATGCCCTCAATGAAGACATTAAAATGTGATGTTAAGCAAAAAAAAATACTGTGTAGTGTTTACTATGTGCCGGGCACTGTTCTAAGTCCTTTTAGATGTATTCCTCCTTCCCCTATCGGGTAGACACTATTATTAAATTTAAACTCCCATTGAAATTTGAGGAAACTGAGGCAGGCAACAGAAGTTCAAGTGACCCGACCAAAGTCACGTGGCTGTCTATGCTGAGGCTGGGATTTGAACACAGGCAGCTGGATCGCAGAGACCAGCCTTAGAGCCATCGTGCTCCACCGCCTGTGTGTAAAATCAATAAGACGCCCAGGAACAAGACTGAAGGATGCTCTACCCAAAAGATGGGATTATGGGTATTTGTTTTCTGGATGTATTTGAGCTTTGCTGAACTTTTAGAATATTCTATGGAAAGTCAGTATTATTTTTTTTCAAGCCTATAATACACTATTATTAACTATAGTCGCCATGCTGTACATGGGGTCTCCAGCACTTATTCATTCTCTAACTGGGGGTTCGTGTCCTTTGACCAATATCCCTCCTTCTCTCCTACCCTTTCCCCTGGTAACCACCGTTACACCCTCTGTTATTATGACTTTGACTGTTTTTTTTTTTTTTAAAGATTCTACATATAAGTATTTGTCTTTTTTGTGACTGGCTTATTTCACTTTATTGATTCATTGATTGATTGAGACAGGGTCTCTCTCTGTCTCTCAGGCTAGAGTGCAGTGGTGTCAGCCTAGCTCACAGCAACCTCAAACTCCTGGGCTCAAGAGATCCTCCTGCCTCAGACTCCTGAGTAGCTGGGACTACAGGCATGCGCCACCAGGACCAGCTAATTTTTCTATTTTTTTGTAGAGATGGGGTCTCGGTCTTACTCAGGCTGATCTCAAACTCCTGGCCTCAAGCAATCCTCCCACCTCAGCCTCCCAAAGTACTAGGATTATGGGCGTGAGCCACCGTGCCAGGCCTTATTTCACTTTATAACGTCCTCAAATTTCATCCGTGTTGTCACAAGTGGAAGGATTTCCTTCTTTTTAAAAACTGGATAATATTCATTACATATATGTACATATGTACATACATCACATTTCCTTTGCCCAATCATCTGTCAACAGACACTTAGGTTGTTGCCATGCCTTGGCTGTCGTGAATGACGCTTCACTGAACATGAGAGTGCAAATATGTCCTCAAGATAGCGTTATTTTTACAACCGGAAAAACTCAACAACTCAATGAAAAAATTCTGCCTACTCTTCAGTGTCTTCTGTGAGAACCAGTCCTTGGCCGCTCCAAGCCCATGCTGACCTCAGCCGTGTCTGAAATCTCGCACCGCTTAGATTCTCCCGTGTTGCTAACAGAAATTCACCCTTTCACAGTTCTAGAGGCCCAAAGTCTGAAATCAAGGCGTAGCCAGGGCGTGCCTCCCTCTTAGGTCTTTAGGGAAGATCCTTTATCTCCTACAGCTCCTGGTGGCGCCTGGCATTCCTGGGCTTGTGGCGGCATCACACCAGTCTCCGTCTCTGTCTTCACGTGCCCTTCTTCCCCGTGTCTCCGTGTGTCTTTCCCTTTTCTGTCTCTTCTAAAGACACTATCATTAACTTCACCCCAATCCAACGTGATCTCATCTTAAGATTTTTACCTTAATTACAACTGCAAAGACCATTATTCCAAATAAAGTCTCATTCCGAGGTTCTGGGTGGACATAAATTTTGGGGGGAAATTATTCATCCCATAGCACCTGGGAAAACTCACTGATCCCTGCAGCAAGCTCTCAGGTGTGTTCTGAAGTCATTATGGTCACACCTAGTGGGCAGGGAGCAGGTAGCCAGTCTCCAGACATTTGGGAGGGGCCAGGGGATATAAGAACATCTTTTAACCTGTAAACATGGAAAGAGGCTGCTGGAAGGGCCTAGAAGGACACTCACCCTAATTAGGCAGCCACATGGGGGAGAGAGAAGGGCAGAGACACTTGTCTCTCCAGCCAGGGGTGCTGCTGTGTGTCTCGTGTGGCTTCTGCATGTGTTAGGTTGGGGCCTGTACCCGAACTCGCATCCTTCACCTCTGCCAGGTGTGCTTCTGTTGATCCCTCTCACCTGTATGATCACCATGCAGGGCACACCTCCTGGGACAGGGCTGCCCAGCTTCTAGACAGAAAAGATTTAAATAGATGCTTAGCAAAGAAACAGTTTCACTGAAAGGTCAAATACATTCAGGAAATGCTGGGTTAGCCACCAGGAGCCTTCGTCTTGGCAGGACTTGTCAGAGCCTTTAACACACCGAGGGGCAGCATGAATCTAAAGGTGCAGGTATGATGTGGAATGTTTCTCAAACTTAATTGGTCACGGAACCCTTATTCCACAGTATGACAATGAAAAGAACGGACATGTACTGAGCGTTTACTATGACCCAGGCCTATGTATTGACTCATTGCATTCTCACAACAACTCTCTGAGATTAGAGGCTATTGTTATCCCCATTTGACAGATGAGGAAACTGAGTTTAACACATCTCAATGCACACACCGTGGGAGACAGAACAGCAGCTCCCCCAAATGTTCACGTCCTACTCCCTGAGCCCGGGACTGTGTCACCTCCCACGGCAAAGGGGGCTTTTCAGGCATGATTAAGTTAAGGGTCCTGAGATGGGAGAGTGGGCCCAATGTCACCAGTAGGGGTCTCCTCACAGGGAGGCAGAGGGTCTGAGTTAGAGAAGGAGATGTGGTGACAAGCAGGGGACAGAGTGACGCGTGGAAGGAGGCAGGAAACAGGTTCTCCCCTTGATCCCCTGACGGAGCGCAGCCCTGCCCATGCCTCAAGTTTAACGCTTAGCTCCAGAGCTGTCGGATAATGTGTCGGTGGCCTAAGCTACTAAGTGTATTGCAACGTGTCATGGTAGCAACGGGGAGTGAACACACACCTGACAAGGGGAAGAGCTGGCATGCGGGTCTGTGCTGTCTGGCTCCAGAGCCCAGACTCGGCCATGACACCGTGCAGGACTCTCTCACCATCTCCTGAGACAGGGTTCCACTGAACATGTATTTGGGGTCCTCTGTCCTAAGAACTCAGAAGGACACGGAGGCACCCAGGATATGGTGAGCGAGCTGAGCCAGATCTCAGGGAGGGCGAGGGTTTGGATAAGCAGGGGTGAGAGGAGCAGAGAGTGAATTCTGAGCGCGGACGGAGCCTGTGCCTAATGTCCCAGAGGCCGCGTGCAGGACAGCAGAGGCAGCTGAGATGAGGGACCACGGCAGGGGGAGCCCAGGCCGAGCCCAGCTCCAGCGGAGCCTGCTGGGCCCTGGAGCCCCAGGTCCGTGAGAGCAGGACCGTTGGCAGGGCCGAGCCCCGGGGAAGATGCCGGAAAAGGAGCATGTTCCTAATCCCTCTGACATCACAATCCAGTCCCTATTTTCACCCAAGCAGCACTGCCATCAGAGTTTGTCTGTGGTGTCCCTGCCCTAAGCCTGGAGACCATCAGCTTCGGGAGGTCCCATTCCAGACTGAGTATCATTCATTCATTCATTCATCCATTCATTCATTCATCCATTCGATCATCACATATTTATCCAACCCTTACTCTGTGTCAGATGCTGGGCTACATGTTGGTGACAACAAATGTCCCAGCCTGCAGAGAGCTCACAACTCGCCAGAGTGACGTGGAAGTTGGAGCTGGCTGGGGAACATGGTGGACCTTCCAGTCTGGGGGATCCAAACGGGTGGCCACCAGGCCTCATGCAGCCAACAGATACATTTTGTTTGGCCTGCACCGTTATTATTATTTTTCTTATTTATCAACTTGTGTGGAATGGAAGATTTCATATAAACACACCTGGCCTTTCAGTTTGCCTTGAAAAACAACAAGTTCTGGCAAACCAGGCCCCCATATCTACACAGCCAGGATCAGAAGTGAGTAGCAGCTGTGTTCTCGGGTTCAACACAGCCACCCTTTCCCAGTCCCTGCATCTCCACAGCCCAGATGGACAAGTGTCGGGAGACACTTGTCATACTCGTGTCATTGCTTGATAGAAGAGGTAAGAGCACAGTGAAATGCAACTCATTCCTTTGTTCCCATCAAAAGAAGAAAAACAAAATCTAAAGCGAGAAGGTCATACAGTTTACTAAAATTCGAATGCTTGGCCCATTTTGTTTATATCACCTGTGGTAGCAGTCAGGCTCTGCTGAGCTGTGCTGTAACAAACAGCCCCCAAATCTCATTGTTGCTTAACACATTGACTGCCACACTAGAAAAAAAAAAATGTTTCCTTGGGACCATGGTGTTTTATTGCAGTAACAGAATAAAAACTTTGAAAACAAAATGATCCTTTCTAATTTAATGAAAAATTTGGTATTTTTATTATTTTCTCTGCATGAGTTTTATGCAACTTGAAAAATAGTTCTCGCGGCTCCCAAGGTGAAGAGACGTGTGAGTTACGTATGCTTCACCAGGCCCCGGGCTCAAAATGAGCATGAGTTAAATACAACTCACATGGCGCGGTTGACGTGTTAAAGAGCAAAGGTTTATTTCTCACTCATGCTACGAGTGCACTGGAGCTTGGCCAGGACTGTGTCTCCCCACCCTGGAACCCAGACTATCAGAGCAGCCACTATCTTAACATGGTGGAGGGAAGAGGCGCCCTGAGGGTTTCCCGCTGGCAGTCAATGGCCCCGGCGCAGAAGTGGTGCATGTCACTCCTGCTCACAAGTTAACTGCCAGAACCAGCCCCAGGGCTCCGCCCAAGCTCAGGGGGCCAGGAAGTGCAATCCTACCCTGTGCCCAGGAGGGGGCGAACTGAAACCATTTGGTCAACAGCACCCAGGACTCTGGCCATTGCCTGGACGTGTCAGCATTCCAGCTTATAGGCCCCACTCTGGTTTCACCTGCTCATTTTATAAATGCTGAGATTGAGGCCTGGTGGGGGGAAGAGTCCCAGTAATAAGGCTGCGCAGGCCCAGAGCTAAGATTTGCAGTGGCTGCGTGGCTGGACCCTTGACAGTGGTCAGCTCTGGGAGGGAAGCCTAGCTCTGCTCTTCCAGCATGTGGCCTTGGGCAAGTCACAAAGCTTCCCCAAGCCCATGTCAGTGGGACACCACTGGGACCTGCCTCGTAAGGTTATCTTGAGGGCTACATGAGAGGATGCCTCCCACATCCTCGGCACTGCGGTGAGCCTTCAGTGCATGTCACTGCTCCAAAACCTAGAATGTTCTGCAGATGAAACTACTGAGATACAAAGAAGTTCAGTAACCTGCCAAAGCTCACTGGACAGAACTGGATTTCAAGCCCAGGTCTTCTGAATCCCAGGCAAGAGCTCACAGCTCTACACTTAGCTCCCTTGCCTTCCTTGGAAACTTCCATCTTCACAGTTCCGAATACCCATGGCCTCTTCAATAGCAACGCTTGCCTGGCGTGGGTCCCAGCAAACAGTGCACGCTGCTCTGGTGGGTGCTGTAGTCGAATAAATATCCACCCCCCAGCTGTTGGTGTCAGTGCAGAGGGAATCTCCACACTGGGACGCAGCACCCACCGACGCTTCTCACGTGGACTGGCTGTGCGACTCTGCGCATCGCCGCTCCCCAGGCTTTGGTCTCCTCACCTGCGTGATGGGGAAGTTAAAGATTCTCCAAGCGTCCTCCCAGCTGTAAAATACTCTCATAGTTGCACTTCCTTCCTTCTTTAGGCACTGTGAGAACCTGCTTGGATAATAGATGCAGAATACCTTGAAGACTCAAGAGCTCACTGTTGCACAGTGGCTAAGAGCACAGGCTTTGGAGGTCGACAGTCCAAGGGTTCAAATCCCAGCCCAGCTCTGCCTTGTTGAACTCGAGTGCAATGCACTGAATGTTTGTGTCCACCCAGAATTCATATGTTGAAATCCTAACCCCCAAAGCGAAGGTATTTGGAGGTGGGTCTTTGGGCCGTGATTAGGTCAAGAGGATGGAGCCCTCATGAGTGAGACCCCAGAGAGCTTTTTCACCTGCTTTCAGCCACATGAGAATACGGGGAGCCTCCAACCTGGACAAGGGGCCTCATCAGAACCCGACCATGCTGGGACCCTGATCTCAGACTTCCAGCCTTGAAAACTGAAAGAAATAAATTCTGTTGTTTAAGCCACCCAGTCTACGGCACTTTGTTATAGTGATCTGAACTAAGAGACGGGGAAATTTTCTTAAGCTCTCTCTGTTTCCTCTTATGTCAAAAGAGGATAATAAATGCACCCCAGTCATATTGTTGTGAATATTAAACAAGTTATTGCAGGGAAAGTGCTTAAAGCAATGCCTGGCGCCAAGAAGTGCTCAATAAATATTAGCTGTGTGCCGGGAGGCGCTGTTATTATCAAAGCCTCTGTTCTTGAAGAGCTTCTGAACTCGAGGGAGACAAGAAGTGACTCCAAAGTACAGTCTGGGGACAACAGGATTGTGTGGTATTCAGGGTGAATTCAGAGAGTGCAGTGTGGACTGTCAGTGCTGTGGGGAATCAGAGAAGGGTGTCCTGGAAGACTTGGGGAAGGGTTCTTGAAGGGGTGTTGATGGAGGCAGTATGGCCAGACAAGAGTGGGGTGCTCGTGACATTTTTATGAGGAACCCCATCCAAGGCGAGAGAAAGAATGTACCAGGCATGGCTTCACCTGGTCATTCAGATCTTTAGCAATGTCTCCCTCTGATGTGTCAGGATAAAAGTTGAGTAAGCAATTCATTGGTAAGGCCATGGGCAATGAGTCCGGCATGCTTGGGTGAGAATCCCTGTGCTGTCATTCTCGAGCTGGCTGCTCTTGGCCAAGTTATCTAACCTCTCTGAGCCTTACTTATACATTCTGTAAAATGGGAGATTATAACGGTACCTCACCACAGGGCTATTGTGAGGATTATATGACTTAAACCTAAAAAGGAAATCACTTCCCAGTAAGGGGTGGTCATTGTTGCTTTCCTTATTATATACGACTTTTGCATTGGGAAATTATGCAGAACGTGGCATGTGAGAGAAATAGCACTTCTGAATTGCACCTAACCCAAAGGATATATGATCTATGCTGCACCCAGATTCCCCAAACTATGGAATGGTCTTACACATGAATAAAAAGTATCCCAGAACACACTATTCCAAGTGTGATCCGTGCTCCCACAGCAGCCTGCAAACTCTTTGTAAGAGATCTATAATGATACAACCACCAAGGTTGAGGGTAAATGCTTAGAAACTTTTATGGGGATTTTACACTGCTGGGACATCCAAATGTAGGCTCAGTAGACTTGTCTCATTGAACAGGGTACAGACCAGTTCAATTATTGTCAAGCTTGCATCATAAATGAAAGGTCGCTCAAGCTGCGTACCAGCCATATGCAGTAGGACCAGGCCAATCTATGCTGGACTGGAAATGTTTAAAAATGATTTTTTGCAACAGATAGTTTAAGAAACACTGATTTATAAACAGGCAGACATCTTTAATCTGGACTAGGTAGATATATGAGTCACAGTCTACCAGGAAAACAAAAAGTGCTCTAGGTGATTCAAGGAAAAAATATTTAACAGAGGGGATAATCAATACCCTTCCATAGATAGTGGAAGGTTTGGGAAGCTGCTGCCATTCCTAGAGCTGGAGGGACAGCAAGGGGATGTGGTGTAACCAAAACTCAATGTTCAGAGTTGTGCAGAAGGAGCTAGAGCTATAGCTAGCGCTGCCTAGCCATGGAAGCCATGGAAGAGACCTTGTCACTTCCAGGAATGCCACCAGAGACAAAGAAAGAGGAGAGAAATATCTTGACTTTCCTCCTCCTCCCACCCTTCAGTCTTCTGCCAGTGCCTTCCATTGGCTGAACCCACCCAGAAGCCAGTTGGCAAGGGTGCTTGGGGACAGAGAGCAGGGCAAGGACAGTGAATAGATCCAAGAACAAACAAGCTGATGACTGTCACGGGGGCAACAGAGCAGGAAACAAGCCAGACAAAAATGGCCTCTGACCTACTTCCCACCACTGCGAGGGTGGCGGCGGGTCAGGGTGGTTCCTGCTCATCCTTCTCCTCACTCCTCTGTCTTTGATTGTTGAGAGGATCAAGCAAGATGGCACTCACTTGAGACTCTGAGAATTTGGGAGGATCGGGGAGAAAAAGATGGAATTTCTGTACCTTTAACACCCAGAGCAAGATTAAGAAACCCGATTAGGTCTGTTTCTCTAGAATTTCCCCACCCACCTCCCTCTTGTGGAACAGCTTTCAAGTGGAAAACAAAAACCCATAAAGTCCGTGGTGCACTTCATTTCTGAAACAGGGCTGTTAGATTCCAAAGATGTGTACATTATGGAGAAGATTTAAGAGAACTTCTTAGGAAATAGAGCAAGAACTCCAGGGGAAAGTTAAAGCAAAAAGCAAAACAAAACAAAAAACCCAGGGGGTTGGGAGAATAGAACACTTTGTAAAAAGAACCTGGCAGGCAGGGGTACAGGGAGAAATTGATATTAATGAAACATCGTGAGCGAATTAAGACGGCCAAAGAGCTCTCAGATGGCTCTGGGGGGACTGCTCCTCTCACTGGCTTTTGGAAAAAGCTAACATGTAAAACTCGCTCATAAACAAAAGTATTCTAAGAATTTCAACTCGGAGACATTCCTGGCTAGCAGTTGGGAATACCTTTGATTAATTCCTGCTGGTAATTAGGTTCGAGAATATTTGTGCCAAGTGCTTCCAAGAGCAGCAGGAGGGTGAGGAGGAAGGCTCGGTGCCCACGAGAGAGCCCTGCCTCCTGCCTTCCTGCCTGGGGAGTGGGTGAGCTGGGTGGAAACTTCTGGTTTTAGGTGGGAGACCAGCACATGCTCAGACTAGTTATTGAGTCATCTGCGAGACAACCTGTCCCCAAACCACCTTGTGTGTGATTGTACAAGACACTAACTGGGGTGTCTTGCTGGCACATGTCTCCTTTGTCTAAGAACAGCCTCTCCCTCCCTACAGACGGGCTCTGGCAAGATCCCAGCCTTAGACATAGCAGATTATTGGACTGGGGTGGTCACCTGACTAAAGCTGAGCCAATCGGATTCTCTCCCCCCAGCACTGGGAGCTGGCCACGTGCAGACGTCAATCGGTTTCTACTTGCTCCTTGAGCTGTGGACGTGTGGACTCAGGGAATGCCAGCTCACCGCCTTCCACAGAGGAGGCAATTGACAGAGAAAGAAGGACAAAGAGAAACGTAGAGAAAAGGAGCCATTCAAGGCAACATGGCTTGAGAGAGAACCTGGTTCTCTTCCCCCATGAGGCCCAGTTTCATGGCGTCTCCTTGGGTTTTCAGAGATGTGTCCAAAAAATAATCCCCCTTTTTATTTCTTGTGCAAATTTGAAGGTGTTTCTGCTCTTTGCCACCAAGACACCAACAGTATGAGAAAATGGTGGTAGCCATGTTGTGGCCTAGGATGGTGCCTGCATGTGAGGCTGGTCAACAATACTTTCTCAGTGTCCACTTGCATTTGGGAAACATCCATGCGATGCCTCTTAATTCCCGCTGCTTTGGCTTGCATGTCTGTGTCCCCTCCAAATCCATGTTGAAACTTCATCTCCAATGCAACAGTATTAAGAGGTGGGGGTTTTAGAAGGCGATTGAGGCATGAGGGCTCTTCTGCCCCCATGGAGGGGATTAGCGCCTTACAGAAGGACTAGAGGGGAGCAGTGAGGCCCTTTTTTCTTTTCTACCATGTGAGGACACAACATTTGTCTCCTCCAGAAGACGCAGGGTTCAAGGCGCCACCTTGGAAGCAGAGACCGGGCCCTCACCAGACGTTGAACCTGCTGGCACCTTGATCTTGGACTTCTCAGCCTCCATATCTTTGAGCAATAAATTTATGCTGTTTATAAATCACCCAGTCTAAGGTATTTTTTAATAGCCACAGGAACAGATGAAAACACTCCTATTCGACATGCCAATAAAGAGGGAAACGAGGGAAAACGCTGTACGATTTGATGGCTCCTCAAAGACTGTCATGAGCAAAAGCAGCCCCTGCCCACCCGCCTTATGTCCCCATCAAACTCATTCTACTCCATGCAGGACCACGGGGGACGTCGCCTGGGGAAGGAGAGAGCCCCGCTGTGCAGATGACATGACTGGAGCTCAGAGCTTAAGCAACGACTCCTTGCAGCACCTGGCAATGTTCTGGGCACCTAGTTGATACTTGACACCACCAACTTAACGTCAGCACCGAAGCCGAGACCTGTGGCCCAGTTCAGACTCATGGTTGGTAGCATCCCATCAACAGGGCTATGGCCTGTCTAAGGAGTCCTGCAGCTATCTGAGCGAAATGACTCTCAGCAGTCCCCAGCACTGGTTATACCTTAGAATCACTTGGGAAGTTTTTTGAAAAAAAGCTGGTACCAGAACCACACTCCCAATCCCTTGAATCAGTTTCTGGGTTTAGGACTTGGGCATCATTCTTTTTAAAAAGTCCCCAAGTTGAGTCTAAGATGCAATCAGGGTTGAGAACTACTAAGCCATGTGAATTACTTCTGGAAAAGAGCAGAGATTCATTGAGCTGGAGACTGTTGAATCCTCATTGTTGAGTACTGAGAATGAACCCCCAGAGTGCCTTCCTGGGATGGGTCGGGGACATAAGGAGGAATAGAGTAGACAGGGACAGAATTAAATTAAGATGTTGCCTATCACCAGCGAGGTCAAACCACCTGGGACTGTCTGAAACCCACCAGTCATTGTACGTCATTAATTTGGACTCAAGGTGGAAATTTATGAATATTCTCAAATCATGAGGCGATGGCTTTGTTCAAGAGGGGAAAGATGTGTCTAAGACTGCCAGGAACCTCCGTTGGCCGACACACACACACACACACACACACACACACACACACACACACATACGTGTGTACACACACACACACACACCCGGGTGCTCAGCATGCTAACGATACATTGGATTTTAGTTAGTCATCAAAGCAGATCTGTGGGGACCTCTATTTGCCAAACACCGTTCCTGGCATATGGTAGAGGCTCAATAAATATTTGTTGAGCTAATGAATAAATGAACATATTGTCACTGTAGAAGTCACCACATGCTCTTTGGATTAGAGAAGTTTTGAAAAGAAATGTTATATTTTGAGGTCCAAACAAAAACAAGTGGGCCTGCCTGCATCTGGAACCTGGGGGACCATAGGCCAGAAATCCCAGATTTTGGCTGAGCAGTTTCCTTCGCTTTTTCTTTCAAGGTTCCCGAGCTCTAAACTCTCCCTTCTGTAGACTCCAAGGCTGGCTCCAGCCTGGCTCGATTTTGGCCAATAACAAAGGGGGTGGGGCTCAGTGCCTGCACCTGTCCTATACCAGGGACGCAACTACGCCCTCTCCTCGGCTTCTCCTCCTGGAATCCCCTTCCAGGGGACACCCCAACAGCCCAGGGCTTGTCAGACTTGCCAACCAAAGCACCAGTAAGGGCAAAGGAGCATGAACTCACAACAGCCATGATTTGGGGGTGTTCCCTGAAGCAACCAGTGCCTGCAGGAACGTCTAAAATTTCTTAAATTATTTAAAATTTTTATTCTGGTGTTATAGTCTACTTGATAATAAAAGTCCTTATTTGTTTTGATATTAAAAATATTTTTTGTTTAAAATAACATTTTTCCTAAGGGTTCATCTAATATCCTACCTTATCTCCAATGACATTCCCAGATGCACGTGCCCAGTTTGATAAGCTGAGTAGGGAAAAGGCTTAAAGGAGAATGATCAGAACAGGGAGGGGGCTGTGACCTGGGTCCTGGGGAAGTGGTCAGAGGACCTGGGGGTAGAGGGGATTGTTCCTAAGAGGAGAGGGCAGAGGGACAGGTGTGCAGCTGTCCGAAGGGGGACCTGAAACATGGGTCAAACCAGGGTCTTGCATCATAACCAACAGCGTGTCCCCTTTTGATAAACATAAAACTCTTACCTATCCTGGGGATTCTGGTACCTGTCCCCTGAAAGGGCACAGGTAGTTCTGCCCTTTGTGTATCCCATCAGCCAAGGTGTCCCCAAGCTGTTGTTTGTATCACGGAAAAAAGAATTTATTTTTCAGTGCTCAGCTTTCCATATCATAACTTGAATTTTGTGTTTTCAAACCCATCTCCACTCTGGAGATTAGGTGCACCCACTCTGCCTGCTTCCTTTCCTCCTTGTTGAGCCCTGCCGTGCTAAGCGAGGAGCTCCATAAAGCAGAATTTAGCCAATGAAGATGACTTAGGGAAAGGAAGACTTCAGCATGCAAAGGAAGACTTCCTGAAAGTTGGAGCCATCCAGCCATGGGATGGATCGACGTGGAAGGCAGTGAGCCCCAGCGACTGGAGATGTATAAGAAGAGGACAGGGCACTACTCGTCACCGGAGGTTTGAGTTGGACTCTGTGCTTTCTAATTCTGATTTTGTGCTTCAAGAACCGAGATGTACCGTGTGGAAACTCCAGGGCGCTGGCAAAACAGCCACGCCTTTGTCGGGGAGACGTTTCCAGTGTTTTAAAGACTGTTCTCTATACTTTCAAAAAGAGCCCACTCACCTCTAATTCCTTGGGGCTCTTAATTCTTCTCCATCCAGTTTGGGGGGTTGCATCGAACCTGTCTGAGAACTGGAGGGCCCCGAGCTAACACACCAGAGGTCTGGAATCTCCAAACTGCAGGCGGAGAAGGCGGCACAATCCTCTCCGTGGGAGGCCAGGGCAAAAGGCCACAGGGAGCTCTCTCGGACAGTGGACAAGAAAGCGTGTCCGTTCCTCACACACCCCGCCAGTGCCCGCTAGATGGGCCCCGCGGCCACTCCCTGGCTGCCCCATCACGCACACAGTGCTACCGTGAGAAGTGCCAGAGCCTCCCCCTACACTCAGTTTTCTGCCTTAGGCCAGAGGTTGCCCACAGGCTAATCTCGATGCATTTGACCTGACCAGGAGGGTGTCGTGGTTTTTAATTTGTGATGACGTCCCTAAAAAATAAAAGAGCTCAGCACGGTAGCTCATGCCTGTAATCCCAGCGTTTTGCGAGGCCGAGGCAGGAGGATCGCTTGAGCCCAGGAGTTTGAGGTTGCAGTGAGCTAGGATGACGCCACTGCACTCTAGCCTGGGTGACAGAGAGACACCCTGCCTCAAAAAAAAAAAAAAAAAAAAGTTTGACTTTGTTACTCTTGCTTTAAACCATTTTATCCAGCCCTGATAAAAAGGGAAATCACCTCCCCTTCCTGTCCTCCTCTGACTCAATTCCTCTTCCGTGTTGGTTGGCGTGGGGGGGATGCCATGGGGTTGGAGGAAGGTGCTCACTGTCCCATAACAGAAAGTCGCCTGCCTCGCAGAGCCTTGGGGCCCAGTCCTCCCAGTCCCCAGCTGGGGCCGAGGTGCTTGATGGGCAGACAGAATCCAGCATCCCGGGTCCTCCCTTTCCTCCCCCGCCGCCACATTCAGCCAGTCCTGCTCTTTCCTTCTGAAACCTTTAAATTCTTCAGGTCTTCTGCTCCCCTGTTCGTTCTAAGAGCAGACAGTCGACCGGTTTCTATGGCAAGTTGTGGGGGGATTAGTCGGAGGGGAGGGATTAACAACCCTTCCCTAAGTCCAGCCTCCAGATCTGAGTCATCCCAATGATGCCTTTTTAAATGTTTCCATCTTTGCCGGCATCCTGGCGCTGACCAAAGGAAGAGCAGCAGACGTGTGACGATGGCCCCAATCTGCCCTCGCGGCCACAGCGTTTCCTGCAACCGAAGGGCTGTAATAGGCACAAACGAGAGCGGCAGGTTCTCGGGCAGCCCTCCCCAGAGGGGAGTTAATCTCCACCATAGACGCGCTTCATCCTGAGAGCCTGTCTGTGAAACGCTGGCGCACGGCTGCTGTTTGCAGGGTACAGAGCCTGTGGACAGCCTCTCTTTTTCAAGGGAGCTTGGCTTTGGGGCTTTCAAACTTTGGGAACCATGACCCCCTCCCACTCCCCGCTGAATTCATTTTTTGCCACAGGTGCCAGCCCAGGGTTTTTGCACATCGGAGCTTGGAGTTCAGGCTGGACCGACTGCAGCCTTTTCGGGATCAAGTGCACTTTTTCTGGTCCTTCCTTATCTTATTCTCCCTTCTCAGATGCTACAGGATGAGACGTGAGTGCATCGGATGCCTTCTGGAGTGCGTGGTGACACTGAGCAGAGGGGGTGTTGAGAACCAGGCAAATACAAAAACACGATGCCAAACGGGTGAGCCTTGAAATGTGTCGTTAGGAGCACGAGACCCACTGCTTGCCGGCTGTGTGTCCTCAGGCAAGCCACTCACCTTCTCTCTGTCCCTGCTTCCTCGTCTATGCAACGGCAATGAGGATAGCACCTGCCTGGTGGAGGTATCGTAAAGATAAAATGAGATCGTGCTTGAAAAGCTCCTTGCCTGGCACACAAGAAGAGCTTGATAAATCGGAACTGTTTTCTTCATCATCATCATCATCATCGTCATCATCATCGTCATCATCTGAACTTCCAGAAATACCAACACTAGGCTTTCATAGGAAGACCAGGCCACATCCATTGAGAAGGATCCGAGGTAGATTCTCAAATAATGAAGATCTGGAGGAACGGGAAGAATTTGGACAAGTGGGGAAGTGATGCGGGGAGGTGGCAGGTCAGAGAGGAGGAGACAGGAGGGCGTCGCAGGTGAGGCAGGGATGATGCCCAGCTACGACTGGGGACTGGCAGGTAACATATCTGGCTGGAGTGGGTGTAAGAGACAGAGAGGAGAGGAAACGAGATGGAAGAGGTAGGCCAGGCCAGGAGAAATGCCAGCTCCGGGATGGTGAGCACCATGCATGGCTTGACCGAGAGACCTATTTGATCAGAGCAAGGGGTGCGCATGCGCAGGAGAAGCAACTCTGCTCTCCGGGAGAAGCCAGACTCCTCAGATAAGGAAATTCCCCTCTGGTCTTAACGAAATGGCCAACATGACCACACGCTTGGGTGTTCCATTTGTCAAATTACATTCTTTGCTTCGACAGCAAAGCCGAAGCCTGCATTAGGTGCCTGGGGAGCGAGGGGCGGGACATTTTATTGGACAGTATTGAATTTGTTCAGACCCCTGCAATTCCCCTGGAAGGGGCCATGGATATGGGGTCAATTTACCCCTCGACCCGAAGCCACAAAGTTGATAATCAGCTGCCACCGTCTACGGGGGAGATGAACCGTTTTGTGGAGCTGTTCAATAAATCTGCTATTAGCAGGGAAAGTGCTTACATGCACTTAAAAAAAATTAAACCACAAAATAAGAGCAGTTGATTGACAAGTCATCAATAAAGCCGCGCAGGTGCACTGTTGACCTCCCCCCCCCCACCTGCCGATCTGTGCTTATTAGAAATCAGTTCCTATAAATAGCGCGTGGCGGAGAAAACAGTGAGCTGCCTCTCAGATGTGTGATTGTGAAATGCTAACTGTTTCATATTTGGCTCTTGGTTCGATTGAGTTGGTTGTTCACTGCAGCTGAAACGTGGGCAGTCAGTAGTTAAGGGGGTGTTGTCAGGAGGTGGTTAATTTTTTAACTCCTACTTTGGAGGCAGAACTACTAGTTCCCCACCCCAGATCTATTCTCCCTTTTTGCTGACCAACTGAACCCCAATTTGTTTTCAGGGTAACGATACACTGCACTAAAAATAATGGCATTCTTATTCTTAAAGATAGGATTGGTCACATAGTTCTGGCCAATGAGACACAACATCAGGGTTTCTGGGGAAATTTTTGTTGTCCTGATATATGCACTACCTATTTCTCCTTCTTTCCTCTGTTTTCCTCCTGCCTGGAATGTGGATGTAAGTCTGGAGGTACAGCAGCTGTATTGTGACTATGAGGTTACAAGTTTGAGGATGAAGACAGCTATGCTAAGCAGGGTGGAGCAGAAAGACGGATATGGCTGAAGTCCCTGATGTTGTCGTTCAGTCATTTACAGCCCCTGGCTGCCTATTGCCTAGACTCTTTGTTGTGTGATAAAAATAAACTCTCATCTGTTTTAGCCACTGTAGAAGGATTACCTATTAATTGCAGTTGATCACATCCCTAACCGATGCAACCTTCTTCCAGAGTCTCATCTCACACTTGTGCTGCAAGTCTGTGAAGCTCATGTGCCCAGCACTGAATGATACTCAACATGTGTAATGTAAAGCAAGACAGGATTAAGAGTAGACTATGGTGTCTTTTGGATCCCATAGACCTGGGTTCAGACCCAGGAGCAAGCTGCCACTTACTAGCTCTGTGACCTTGGCCAGGTCTCTTTACAGGTGTGAGCCTCACTTGCTGCCTCTGTAGAGTGGAGTCTTAGTACTGCTTCCTGCATAGGTTGTTGTTAAGTATTCGATGGTGAATGTGAAAAGCTTAGTCGCGTGCTTCGCTAGAGTCTTTTCTTCCCTTATCCTATCCTGGCGTCAAACCCCATTCCCGCCACTCGCCAAACATATGTCGGCATTCTCACCTCTGAGCCCTTGTCTGCACTGTTGTCCCCACCTAGAATCCCCTTCCCCTGGTGTCCACCCCTCAGAGTCCCATCCAGCTCCTCCGCGAAGTCCCCCCGCCACGCCTAGCTGGAGGGAGCTCTGTCTCATCCCTCTGGGCCATGCCCGTGGAAGGCAGCATTGCTACGTGCTTGCAAGCAGGGACTTCAGACCAAGGCAGGTCAGACAACCCTTGCACGTCCCAGCTGTGTGGCGTAGAGCCTCCTGCAGCCCTGCCCCACTCAGAGGAGGAGCAGCCATTCTAGGTTAGAAATGGGAAAGCACACAGAAGGCGGCCAAGCGGAGGGTCCCAGGAGGCGACAGCTCCACTGCCACCCCAGGAGGCCCGCTATGGATGTGCATCGGAAGCCGTGAAGCCGTCCCAGCCGTCTTAGTCCATTTCGTGCTGCTATAACAGAATACCAGAGACTGGGGAATTTGTGATAAACAGAAATGTATTGGCTCATGGTTCGGAAACTGGGAAGGCCAAGACTGAGGGGCCGGCAGCTGACAAGTGCCTTCTTGCTGTGCCATCCCACGGTGGAAGGGCAAAGAGAGGGTAAGAGAGGAGGAAAAAAAGAAAGAGAGCGAGCACAAGAGAGGACTGAACCCATCCTCTCATCCTTTCGTAAGGAGCCTACTCCCGCGATAATGGCATTAATGCATTCAGGAGCGCAGAACCTCACGGCCTAATCACCTCTTAAAGGTCCCACCTCCAAACACCACCCCACTGGGGGTTAAGTTTCCAACGCGCCAACTTCGGGGGACGCATTCGAACCGCAGCACCGGCTTTGCATCTTTTCTGAACTCTGACCTCTGACTGCCTGTTCACATGACAGTGGACAGAAAAGCAAGTGTTGGTTCGAAAGCTGCTCTGAAAGGTTCCCGGGGGCCTGGGGCCTTCGCACTTGCTCTCTTCTCTGGCTAAGTCAGGCTTGAGTCTGTCTATCTGTCCACTCTCCCGGGTCAGAACTCCCCCCCTCGGCTGCCTTGCAGGGCACTGCAGTGGAGGGAACCGACCGGACAGATGAGGGAAGGGCTGGGAACAGGATGGCGAGGCAGCCTGGAGTCTGCGTGGTAATAGGAGAGGGTGGTGTCGCCAAAACCCAGAATCTGGGGTCACCACAGTGGAGCTGCCCACTTGGGAGCTGGGGCAACAGAGGAGACGCGGCCCTGTCAAAGGCAGAGGCAGGAGGGAGCCACCCCGGGCTTGCCCCGCCCCTGGCCTGTCAGTCTTCTGCCAGTGCCTCCCATTGGTCAAACAGACCAAGAGGACCACTGGCAAGGGAGCCTGGGAAATGTATTTCCTGGGAGAGCAGGGACCCTATCAGAGAGCAAACAGGCACCTGCCTGCACATAGGTGTCCACTGCATGGGCTCAGAGCCTTCAGACCTGGAAGGAAGCTCAGAGAACTCCAGAACCATCCGTCCACTTTACAGATGAGTTAACCGAGGCTCAGAGAGAGGGAGTGACTTGCTCCAGTTTTCCCAGCCAATCTGGAGCCAGAATGCTGATCTCTAGACATCCAGGACCCCGGCCACATTCTCCCTGAATACTTCCGGTGGCTCTTTCTGTGTGTAGCCCAGCCCTGAGTGCCAGACGCCCTGCAGTGCGTGCTTCCTGCCTCTTCCGCCAACTTTCTAAGTTGCTTAATTAAAACTCAGCTCCCCACGCCCCGACGGCAGCTCAGCCTGGATTTCACATGACGGAGCCCTCTGTCTTGCAAAGGGTAAGAAGCCCTTGCCCAAGGAAGAGAACGCACCACCTTACCTGAGCCTGGTGGGCACAGGCATGGCTGAAGAAGGTCCAAGAAGGGGGCAGACCCATGGAGAAAGCCCAAAATAGAGAGCACTGTGCAGGGAGTCCACAGACTACGGATCTGGTTGGTCATACGTACACGTATGTACACACCTTCCCACCATCCAAGGAGGAAGGTGCCAACGGTGTAGACGTGCCATGGGTTATCTTCCTGGGCGTTATTGTCTCTAGTTGCACCTTCATTCCACAACGTTTCCTGGGCACCACCAGGCCCAGGCCTGTGCTGGACGTTTCACGTTGTCTCATTTTTCTTCTTATCATCCCTCCAAGTGTATATTGTTGGCCTAATTTCACACGGGAAGAAACTGAGTCTCAGAGTTTCTCTATTCCTCATCGTCATTGACTCCATCTTCCAATACGTGTTTCCCGAGGACCTCCTGCCTACCCGGCACTGTGCTAAGCCTTTCCAGTCATTATGTTATGTAATCCTCAAACTGACGTTATGATACACTACGATCTTGTTTTTCAGATGAGGACGCCGAGGCTCAGAGAACTTACTGAGTTCATTCGTTCCTTTAATGAATTCTGAAGTAGGCCACTGGCTCTTCTACCAAGGGGCAGAAGCAGTCAGAGCATAGCTAGGCCTGCTGTCTCCCTGGAGGCTTTCCTAAACGCCATTTGCCCTCGGGGACAGGGTTTTGCGTGTCTCTCCCTGCCTATAGGCCGCAGGTGTGGCAGGTTAGTGGGGCAAGTCTCCAGGCGCCTTCCCCGTCCCCGCCCTCTGGTCTGGCTCTCAGCTTTGCAGCGTCGGCGGCCCCACACTGGTTCATTTCAGTCTTGGAGTTTCTTTCCAAGAGAGGCAGGACAGGGACCCTTTTCCCCATTCGACTGGTGTAGATGGAGGCAAGTCCCACAGGCCGTGCAATCCAAGGCTGAAGGTGCGGTGGATCCTCGGGTGCCCCAGCCGGATGCCTTTTCCTGGGCTGGTGCACACGACCCGCAGGGACCCTGCGCATCAGCTGCTAATGGCTCACACGTTCTCTTTTCTCTAGACAATCGTCCTGGGCGGACGGCAAGCCCTCTGGCCTGAGAGGTCAAACTCTCCATCCCTGAGAGTGATTCGCAGCCCATGATGGACTGACACGAGGGGACAAAAGCCCGGACGCCTCGCCTCTGAGTGGAACCACGTCTGAGTTGTCCTCCTCACTCCGGGGCTCCCCATGGGGCCACGATGAGGCTAGTCGCCTGCTGAGACCAACTTCTTGCTCAGCTCCTTCCCTCACTCTGTCCCACTTCTCTCGCTCTCTTTCTCCTGGGAAAAAGGAATCGCCCAAAGCCCTGTTCTGGGCTCTGCTTCTAAGGAACCTGACCAAAGGTATCTAGAAAAACCTTGGAAATCACCTGGTCCAACTCCCCTGTTTCAGAGTCCTGCCCTGATCCCAAGCCAGGATGGGTTACATTTCTCCATCAGAGCTCTTGCTGCTCTGTCTTGACACTGTTTGTGTATCTGTCTCTTCCGATGGACTAAAGAACACTCAAGGACAGGACTGAGCTGTACTCACCTTTGTGTCTTTCTGCTCAGTGTCTGCCCATGGTGAACACCCAGGCATAAGCATAACAACAACAATATCAAATATTGCTAATTCTTGCCAAGAATTTACTATGTGCCAAGCACAGTTCCAGGGATTTTACACATATTAATTCATTTATACCTTGCAATCTTCTTAAATTGGAAATATGATTATCTCATCCTGAAGATGAGGAAACTGAGGCCTAAGAAGAGCTGGGAAGGGGAAGAAACAGGGCTGGATGTTAACCGGCTATGAAGGGGAGGATGCTGCGCTCTGTCACCCTGCTCTGAGAGGAGGCGCAGCCCCCTACGAAGGCAGGCGAGCGTGTGTTCAGAAGGTTCCCGAACAGTGTTTCTCATCCCACCCTCAGGGCATAAGAGGGTAGCAGGCTGTTTGACAAAAACAAACCACAACCAAACTAAACATCTTGGACTCGTAGCACAAATCATGCAAAAATGGGGAGGGAAGATTGATTACAGGAAGTTGGATCTCAGCTCCAATCAATATTTTATCAGCTTAAGAAATGAAAGCTCTCCAGGGGCCCACGGAGTAGAGGTAGGAAGCTCCATCCTCCTATTAGCCAATCTGCCCCTCGGAGGTGTTTTTACTCACCTGGGGACACATCTACTCCTCGGACAACATCTCTGTGCTCTTTCCACCCAAATCTGAGCCATCTCGAGCATCTCAGCATCTCAAGGCCATCAGGGGATTTCGGGGTGACCTAACCCACCCCCAATTCAGGAATGGCAATGACAGTAACAAGATTAGTTAACATGTAACGAGCACTTGCTACGTAACAGGCCCTCTGCTAAGTGTGTTACGTATTTATCTCAACCATCCTAGGAGGCAGGTTCTACAGACATCTCCCATTCGCTGAAGGGGAAATGAGGCAGAGAGTTGAAGTAATTGCTTAAACTTATGCAGAAAGCAAGTGTATTCGTTAGGGTAGCGTTAGCTCTGTAACAAGCACCCCCAAAACGTTAGTGCTTACCACGATGGAAGTTCACCTCTCGAGCCCCTGACATTCTAGTGCAAGCGTTCCGGTCACCGGGTACTGTCCTCTACCCGGTGCTTTGGGGACCCAGATAGACTCGTTCTCTCTTGTAACTCTGCTGTCCCCTAGGCCCTTGCCTCCATCAACCACAGCCACCTAGCGCAAGGAGAGAGAGCACGGGGCAGGCGCACTTACTCCTTAGAATCTCGGCCGTGTCACCTCCTTTCATATTGCATTGGTGAGAACCAGTGACGTGGCCCAAGCGAGATGCAAGAGGGGAAGACAGTTTTCAGAACAGCTCTTCACTGTGGCATGGAAGGAATGAATGTGGGTGACAACTAGCCATCTGTGCCACAGTAGGTCCTCCGTGAAGGTAGGAGGAAGGGGGAGAGGAGAGAAGTGGTCATTACAACCTCATTTATCCCCTCGAACCAAGAATGCAAAGGCTTTCCCAAAGCTCCTCCACTGGACTTCCACTGAGGTCTCGCTGGCCAGAACAGGGTAGCACATCTGTCCCCAACTGCAAGGGAAGCAGGGAAGACAGAGAATAGGATTGTCATGATTAGCTTATATCCATCATGTTCCATCACCTGGAAGTGGGCACATGGCCTTCTAGAACTAAAACAGGATTCAATTAGCAAGGAAGAAGGCAGGGAAATGGATACAGAGTAACCCACGGCACGCATTCATTTATTCAAAGTCTATTCCACGAATGCTGACTGAGCACCCGCTCTGCGCCAGGCACTGTGCCGGCTGCGGGGAGAGCTGTCTTTTCTATCACCCAAAGCCTTCCTGACCTCCATGCAACACTGCCCTGAAACTGCCCTCCCCATGGCCTCCAGGAACCTCAAGGGAGTTAAAGCCCGGAGACACCTTCCTGGGATCCTCCTTGACCTCGTGGCTGCATCAGACGCATTTGACAAGTCAAGGTCATCTCTCTTCTTTGGGGTGGCGCAGAACAAATCCCAGGGCCCCAGGGTCAGACGTGGAAATAGCATGACCAGATGTGCAGTTGTTTCCCCCATCATCTCCATCAGCAGAGGGGCCGATGAAGAGCCGGGGGTCCGAGCCACAAGCGGCCCCTCTGCCTGGCTCCCTGGAGGGGAGCGGGAAGGGGCCTTTCCCGTCATCTCTGATGATTGAACTAAGTTCATGTTCAGAATGTATATAAAGTTATTTGGGCCAAATTTCCATGTTAACTGTTCAGATCAGAAATGCTCAATGTCAGTTAAATTTGGTTGGATTATAAGACAACACAGTCAAGATCAAGAACATGTGGCTGATTTGATTTAACCCAGAGAAGAAATGCCTTTTCCCTTCTGCTCAGCTATAACGTTATACATATAAAGATACATACACGCTTGCTCTCTGCCAGAAATGTCAACTGCTTTTGATCTCTCCCTTTAGATATTAAAGTTTCCCCTGCTCGCCCCTCCGCCTGGCGGGCCCCGCAAGGGCTTTCAAACCAATAAACAAGCCCGGAGCTGCTGAGAGGGTGGAAGCTGTTTGCCTTTTTGAGCTGGAGCCCCGTGGCCCGAAGGTCGTGTTTAATCAGCCTCAAGGTTTTGGTTAACATCGACTTGGAGTTTAAAATAGCATTTCAATAACCTCGGCCCCTGCCTCCTCCCCCTCATCAGCCACGGGAGGGGGAGACAGAGGCCCATGGGTTTGGGGGTTTGTGTGTTTGTTGTTAAGACTCTGAAGCCAACGATCCGTGCTTGGCTGGTGGCCACGCGGAGAGCTCCCCTCCCGGTGACGGCAGGGAGGGACCTGGTCTGAGTGTCCCCCTGGTAAGGGGACTGCATGTAGCAGATGCCAGCTACAGATCGAAGTTGCATTTCTTTCTTCTCAGACTCTAAAGGCAGACAGTGCTCTTTGGAAGAGGGCATGGGGCCATGCTTGAGTAAATTCTAGAGCCATCCATGCCATAGAAAGTCCTCAGTGAAGGTAGGAGGAAGGGGAGAGGAGGGAAGTGGTCACCATGGCGGGTGGGAGGGGACAACAGCATGTTTCAGTCTTACCTACAAGCTGATTGCAAACCTACCCGAGGCTGAAGATGGTAGAAAGCACTCACCGCTGTTCCTTACCCTTGGAGGGGTCAGTCTCCTGAGAAGGGGGCTCGGCTGCTTCTACTGTCTCTGTTCCCCGCCTTTCCCATCTGGATGGTTCGTAGACAGCTTTGGCCAACGCACGTCCTCCTCCCTTTCCTTCTTGCGTGTGGTTCTCAGAATGATTGTAGAATGTGCTGGGCACGCAGTATTCTGAGACAGGGAGGAACGGCTTGGGACAGTCCAGCCTTGTTCCTGTCCCTCCCTAGGGAATGTAACATCTTGAGCTGGGGAGGACCTGCCTTGGGACAGTCCAGGCTTGTTCCTGTCCCTTCCTAGGGAATGTAACATCTTGAGCT
>NW_012149674.1:514582-515540 GCF_000956105.1 Propithecus coquereli
TAGCAGATGCCAGCTACAGATCGAAGTTGCGTTTCTTTCTTCTCTTCTTAGACTCTAAAGGCAGACAGTGCTCTTTGGAAGAGGGCATGGGGCCACGCTTGAGTAAATTCTAGAGCCGTCCATGCCATAGAAAATCCTCAGTGAAGGTAGGAGGAAGGGGAGAGGAGGGAAGTGGTCATCATGGCGGGTGGGAGGGGACAGCAGCGTGTTTCAGTCTTACCTACAAGCTGATTGCAAACCTACCCGAGGCTGAAGATGGTAGAAAGCGCTCGCCACTGTTCCTTACTCTTGGAGGGGTCAGTCTCCTGAGAAGGGGGCTCGGCTGCTTCTACTGTCTCTGTTCCCCACCTTTCCCATCTGGATGGTTCTCAGACAGCCTTGGCCAACGCAGGTCCTCCTCCCTTTCCTTCTTGCGTGTGGCTCTCAGAATGACTGTAGAATGTGCTGGGAACGCAGTATTCTGAGACAGGGAGGAACAGCTTGGGACAGTCCAGCCTTGTTCCTGTCCCTCCCTAGGGAATGTAACATCTTGAGCTGGGGAGGACCTGCCTTGGGACAGTCCAGGCTTTGTTCCTCTCTCCCCTAGAAGCAGGATGTCTCTCAAAGCTTTGTCCAGTGAGTCCTGTTGCCCTTGACGTATGTGACCCAGGCCAGGCTGCCCTTCAGGGTCCTCCATGCATCCTCCATTCTCCATCCACCCTGGGCAGCTTCCCTGAGCCTGGGGCAACCAGCTCACAATGGCTCCTGGCCTCTTGCATGCTTGCCGCCTGTCTGCCGTAAGTCCGCTGCGTGTAACTCGTGTGTGAGCGTGTTGTCTCAGCACACTGACAGTGGTATAATAACACTGCAGCTCAGGGTGCAGCGGGTGGGGGTGTGCGGACTCCTATTCCTGCGGGTTGGCACAGTGATGATCGCGCTGTCCTCCTTGTGGTAGGAGGCTGCCCTTGGGATTGGCTAT
>NW_012149674.1:515590-568845 GCF_000956105.1 Propithecus coquereli
ACAGTCCAGGCTTGTTCCTGTCCCTTCCTAGGGAATGTAACATCTTGAGCTGGGGAGGACCTGCCTTGGGACAGTCCAGGCTTGTTCCTGTCCCTCCCTAGGGAATCATCTTGAGCTGGGGAGGACCTGCCTTGGGACAGACCAGGCTTTTTCCTCTCTCCCCTAGAAGCAGGATGTCTCTCAAAGCTTTGTCCAGTGAGTCCTGTTGCCCTTGACATATGTGACCCAGGCCAGGCTGCCCTTCAGAGTCCTCCATGCATCCTCCTTTCTCCATCCGCCCTGGGCAGCTTCCCTGAGCCTGGGGCAACCGGCTCACAATGGCTCCTGGCCTCTTGCGTGTTTGCCGCCTGTCTGCCATTAGTCCGCTGCGTGTAACTCGTGTGTGAGCGTGTTGTCTCAGCACACTGATGGTGGTATGATAACACTGCAGCTCAGGGTGCAGTGGGTGGGGGTGTGCGGACTCCTATTCCTGCGGGTTGGCACAGTGATGATCGCGCTGTCCTCCTTGTGGTAGGAGGCTGCCCTTGGGATTGGCTATCAGTGAATCTACTTCACAACCCCCCTCCCACGGGATCCTTGGCTTCCCCTGGTGCTACCATTCCTGGCCCCATCCTTGCAGCCTGCTAGTAGACGGGCTCCAACTGGGACAAATTCAGCTCTTCTTAATGGAGTTTTCCTGGTAAAGCGTTCTTTCAATGTGTTGTTATACTTAAAAATATTCTCTGGCTAACCAGTGAGTCTGTGGGCTGAGCCCCAGTTTGATATCAAATAGATCAGCTACTCGATATTAATCAGCGCAGGGAAGGCTCAACCCAACGAGAGTTCATCTGTCGCCCATAAAAAGTCCCGTGCGTGTGAAGCAGCCCTCCAGGGCGTCTGGTCTCCATGCAGTGACTCAGTGATCCAGGCAGCTCCCCTCAGCTCGACACGCGGCCTGCATGACCTGTGAAGAGACAGCTGGAAGGTTGGGCATCAGCTTTTAAATGCTTTGGCCCAGACGTAACACTCACCGTTTCTGCTCACGGCCCAGTGGCCGGACTGATCACGTGAGCCCTCCTGGCAGGTGCGTGGATGTGGAGATGTAGAGATGGAGACGCATCCGGGGCAGAGGCCTGGGGCCGAGGAGGGCAGGGCCTGTGTGAGGAGGAAGGAGGGGCCCTGGGCAGGGGGTAGGATTTTTTATTGCTGTGTAAGAGATGACTACAAACATAGCATTTATTAGCTCACAGACCTATAGGTCTGGTCCGGCGTGACCTTGTTCTCTGCTCAGGGTCTCACTGGCTGAAATGGAGGTGCTGGCCCAGGCCACGGCTCTCATCTGGGGCTTGGGGTCCTCTTCCAAGCTCTCTGGTTGTTGACAAAACTAATTTCTTTGTGGCTGTAGGACTGAGGTCCCTGACTTCCTGCCTTCAGCGCTGAGAGGCAGCCCTCTTCGTCAGCAACGCACAGCACGGATGCCGGACCTGTCCGTGGCCAGCATCTCTCTGGCTTCCTCTTCTGCATCCAGTGGAAGAAAACTCTGCTTTAACGGGCTGCCATGATTAGGTCGGGCCCTCCCAGACAATCTCTGTATCCGAAGGCCAAGTGATTTGGGACTTCAATCCATCTGCAAAATCCCCTTCACAGCAGCACCTAGAACCACGTTTGATGGGATAGCCAGGGGTCGGGACTCTTCGGGGAGCCAGCTTAGAATTACACCTGTCGCAGGAGGAGAGAGGGGCCCCAGGCTGCTGGGCAAGCAGGGAGTGGGAAACGGAGTAACAGGGAGAGGAGGTGGGCCCAGGCCAGAGGCTTCTAGCACCAGGGAAGCTAAACATTCGCCCTGAGGCTTGGAGGGCTGGCCTCAGCAATGCTGTTCCCCGGGGCCTGGCTTAGCGTGACCTGCATGGAAGGGGCTTCAGTCAGTGCAAGCTGCTGGCTTTCCACTGTCGCAGCTGCGCAGAGAGGCAGGAAACCCCCCACCCGCATTTCTGCAGGCCCAGTCGCTTCCCCTCGGAGCCCCCTGTTCCCACTGCCCCGGCGGAAGGACCAGGGCAGAGGCCGCTGGGAGACTCTGCTGCCTCCACTTTCAGGGCGGACCGTCTTTCAAAGCAGGTAGCCAAGCTTAGATGAGTCAAGAAACACAATGAGGGGCATCCCCTTCTTTTACAGAGGTGGAAACTGAGGCCCAGAGGCAAAAGAGTTCTGTGCAGGCTCGGAGCTGGTAGGGACGGAGGACAGCTGGGCTGTGGTCCTCTCTCTGCTTGTGAGTCTCTGAAACGCCTCCCTTCTCAGGGGTCTACATCTCTCTCTTTGCCTCCTCCCAGAAACGCTGGGACTCGAGCCTTCCTGTGCAGAAAAGAGGCCCTGAACTTACTTCCCAGTGGGTCTCTGGGAACTTGATGTGCTGCTCTGACAAGGAGGGGGTGGGAAGGGGACAATTCTTAACCCAAAAGACAGGGCAAGGCCGAGCGAGCGCGGAGGAAGGGACTGCAAGGCCGGCACATCCGCCACAGGTGATAGGGGTGGGGGAGAACATCTGCAGGGGGAGGACGGGGTCTTCTTGGTGCTCCAAAACCACAGCTCACATCATCGCAGCCTCCCCTCCGCCCTCCACTTACATGGAGGTTCTCGTTTGTTCTCCTTGTTTCTGAACCTGCTTTCTTCCCCCAGCCTCGCCCTCCATTCTGAAATATTTTCTTGAAACTCTGTAGTGACTACCCATGAGATGAGGACAGAAGCCTCTGGTTGTGAGAGCCCTGAATGGCCTTATTGTGAGAAGTCACACCCTGGGCTCCCCAGAGGGCCTGGGTCAGAGTGATTCTCCAGGAGGCACCCCATGGACACAGCCTGGAGAAGGAAGCCGCACCCCGGCTCTCTCCCGCTGAGCAGGCCCCGTCTGAGCCCGTGCAGGCGTGAGCTGTGGTGCCCAGGTGGAGGGGAGCGAGGAACATCCCCCCTGAGCACGGGGAAACAGATGCCTCGGAAAGCCCGCGGATTACTTGCCTGGCGCGCGTGGCCTGCTAATTAAGTTTCACTATTTACCTCTGGAAAGAGAGGGGGCTTCCTGGGCTCTGGGGAGGGCCTGATCCCTCCCCTCCCTCATTCCCATCCTCCACCCTCAGACAGGCCTTGAAATCCTTCTTGCTCCATGAGAAGGGTGGGTGCATCTTTGGGGTCTGGAGGAGAGGAGACGTTGCATAAGCCCACGCCACCCCCAGACTGGGGGGTAGCAGGTGGGACAACGAAGTAGTTCAGCCAAAGACAATGAACTGCTTTTAGTTACATGACCTTGATCTCTCTGAAGGTCATTTTCCTCATTGGGAAATGGGGGAATTAATCACATTGACCTGTGAGGACTGTTGGAAGGGTTAGAGTAGAGAGTGTGGCAGGGAGACCAGATGCTTTCCCAATGTCATCCCGCCCTTTCTCATGACCTACAGACCTACGAGTACTTGGGCAGCGAAGTGCTCAGGTGAAAGAGTGCATTTCTGGCCTCCCTTGCAGCTAAGGCTGACCCACGAGATATGAATGGCAGTTTTTGGAGGCAGTGGTGGAGATTCAAGGAATGTTACAGCCTCCACTGAGAGACAAGCCTGCTGTCTTTCCCTTCCTGCCCCTTCTTGCCTGGAATGCACACATGATGGCGAGAGCTCCTGCAGGCATCTCGAAACGTGAAGTAACGCTGAGACTAGACTCACACGCTGAAGATGGTGGAACTAAAAGACGGAGACGTCACACTGGCCCTGGACTGTTTCTGGATTTCTTCTGAGGGATAGAGAATTAGCCTCTCTTTTGTTTAAGCCATTGGTTCTCAAACTTTAGCATGCATTGGAATCACCCGGTGAGCTTGTTAAACCACTGACCACTGGGCTCAGCCCCGATTTGCTGATTCGGTGGGTCTGCAGTGGGGCCTGGGAATTTCAGCTCTACCATTTTCCCAGGTGCCGCCGCTGGGCTGGGCTGGGGGCCACACTCTGAAGCCCACTGGTTCAAGCCACTGTGGATCAGATTTCTATTTTATGCAGCAGAACCCAATCCTAACTTACATGGCAGGGTGAGGACTTTGCACTCAATGCGTGTGATTCTTGTTTTTGTACAGGGATGAAACGATAGTGAGCAAACTACCTGTTCACCCTCCTGGGACCCAGCCGTGGGAGTAAATCAGAGACACGAGGAGCTGGAAGGGAGAGAAAGCTGCCAGGATGACCCCTCTGCCCACCCCCCTCTAAAGGTAGCCTTGACCTTAAGATCCCAACAGAGACAGGGTTGTCCCAAGTTCTTCGTTTTGGGAGAGGCCAACGCCCAACCTAGCTTAGGCCTATTATGTAGCATCTCTTATTCTAAGTGTCCCTAAAACTTACCAAGCATACTACACAGTGAGAAAGATTATTTTAAACCAGGGGCCTCGTGTAGAATGTCTGCTGAGCCAAGTCCTCTGCATGTATTACCTCATTTCATCCTCGTGCCCCATTTCAAAGGTGAGGAAACTGAGGCTGACGATGGGTAAGTAACTTGCCCAGAATCACAAAAATTCTAGTAAGTGACAGAGCCTAGATGGATCACAGATCTGTCTGTCAATGTCACATTCCAAGTAACGATTTAAGGCTGGAGTCACCCCTGGCCCCCCATTGGGCTGTGCGCAACTGTATTCCCAGAGACAGGAAAACAAGAAGGCTTTGGCAGCCTCGGGGGAGGGTGGGCAGAGAGTTGGACCCACCTAAGCTCCGTGTCCGTGGACCCTCAGTAAGGGCTGAACACCGAGCCCTGCAGAGGTGGAGGGGAGGCGGCCCCCTCGTGGCAGGTGGGCTGTGGCGGCCGATTGGAAACCATGCTTCTCCCAAGAGACAGGGGTCTGCAGCCCAGCGCTGCCAGCGGTTCTGATAAAATATGAAGTTCGGAAACTCCAGGCAATCGCTCTGTCCACCGAGTGATGACCTTGTAACCGGCTCCCAAGCGAGCTTGATTTATCAACTCCAACCTGGGCAGCCTGAAAGGATGGATGAGCTCCAGGGGCCTGCAGAAGACAGCGGGGTCCCCAGGAGCAGCGAGGACGTGGGTGTGGGGCCATTCGTCACCATGAGCTCTGCGTAACTGTGGGAAGATGAAGCGAGGAGGTGTGGGATGGCACAGTATAAATCACGGTCTTCTGTAGTGCAACCTGGAGCCCTGTCTGACCTGGAGGGAGCCCCAGGACACAGACCCCCTTCTCCGCCCCCCACCACTTCATGAAAAAGGCAGCTTTGGGCCTCAAAGCAGGCCCTGTAGGGAGGGACTGGAGAGCTATGGGGTGTCCCAGCCACAGTGGAATCTGGGGTGGCCTGCAAGGCCCTCCGTGGTCTGGCCCCACCTGACCGAGCTCCAGCCCTATGCCCTCCTGCCCTGAGGGCGTCTGGAGCCGGCCCACCTCCCCCTTACCTCAGGGCCTTTGTAGGGTTCAGAGCCCCTTCTCTAGCTCCTGGCTTCACTCAAGGCAGCTCTACTTACCTGCTCTATAGATTTGGGTTTCTAGTAAAATAGCTCTTGATACACACCCATTAGAATAATGGGGAAAAAATAACAATACCCATTACTGGTGATGATGTGGAAAAACCAGAATTCTCATTCATTGCTGGTGGGAGTGCGAAATGTCACAACCAGTTTGGAAAACCATTTGGTGGTTTCTTAGACAGTTGAACATAGACTTAACCATATGACCCAGATCCCTCTCGCAGGTATTTACCAAAAAGAAAATGTATGTATATATGTTTACACAAAAACCTGTACACAAATGTTCACAGAAGCTTTGTATTGTAATAGCCACAATGTGGAAACAACGTCAACGTCCCTCTTGTGGGGCCTGGAGAAACAAAGCTGGGGTTCGCCCACACCGTGAATACTACTCAGCAGTAAAAAGAACGAACTACTGATACAGCAACAGGGGTATATCTCAAGGGCATGATGGTAAATGAAATGGCTACATTATGTGTGATTGCATTTGCGGAACATTCTGAAAAAGGCAAAACTCCAGGGAAAGAAAACAGATCAGTGGTTGCCAGGGGGACAGGGAGAGGCTGACCATAAGGGACTCGGGGATTTTGGGGGGGCCAGGGAATTCTTCTATGTCTTGATTGTGGTAGTAGTTACACAACTGTGTTTGTTAGAGTAGCACAATTGTATGCTGTAAGAGTGAATTTTACTGAATGCAAATTATACCTTAATTTAAAACTTAAAAGAAGCCATTTGAAGAAAAGAGTCTGCTGCTATCAAAAAAAATAAATAAATAAACCCCGAAACAAAACAAAACAAAACAAAACCCTGGAAAATCCCCAAACTGAAACAAACCAAAGGTCTGTCCCAATACGCAGCGTGGGCTCCCGGGAAGATTTAGCTGCTGTCCTTGCCTGCTCTGAGCTGAGCCCAGGGGCTTGGTTTGTGGGTCTGACCCCGTGTGCCGGGCATCCGCTGGGTGCTCTGCCTGGGAGGTGTTTGGTCCTCCCCTGCCTGCTCCCGTGTGGCCTCCACTGGACAGACACTGACCCCTGCTGTCTCATCTATTCCTCCTTCCCTCCAGCTTGATCTCAGGACTAGAAAACCGTGGTCCATCTCTAGGTCTGGGGGAGCTTTGGGGGCAGCGGAGCAGGGGTGACTGCAGGCTGCCACAAGGGCTGGCAGCCAGCACTTCAGGGGATGGAGGAGGTGCTGGTCGGGGCTTTTTTTCCTGGAGCCTCCAGCCCCTCCTGGCCCTGGGGTGGGAAGCTCAGGGGCTCCCAGGACACCTCACTGTCTACCTGCCTTGTCCAGCCGGGGTGTGAGGAAGAGGGCACCCGTGTTCCACAGATGGGGGCAGCACCGGGGGCAGGGGAAGACAGGTGTAACTTTGGGTAAGTCCTGCCCCGCTCTGGGCCTCAGTCTCCCCAGCTGTTAAGTGGGGATGCCAATCTCTGCTCTTCTATTTCGTTCATTTATTCACTTACGTACTGAGCACCGGACACTCTAGTGGTCTTTGGGCATAAAGGGATGAGGCTCACTGCGGGGTCCCTGGCCCCAGTGATTGTGGTACCAACAAGCTGTGGGCACACCCAGGCCCAGTCCGTGGGGAGGTCTTGGAATTGGTCTACTATTCACTCCCTGCTGGGGACAGTGCAGGGGAAACGAGAGGAAGAGAGGCTGGCTGGACACAGAGGGCGGAAAGGACCGAACAAGACAGACTCTGGGCTGCCTTGGCAGCTTCTTGACCCTCCCGTCCCAGAGGCCCCTTGAACCTGCCCTTGGATGCCCACTGAGATGAGCTAACACCAGCCTCTGGGGTGAGCGTGACCTGAGCAAGGGGAGGCCCAAGGGCCTGGCCAATGTGCCTAGAACCATGTGCTCATGTGTGTGTACTCACGTGTTTGGATGTTTGCATGTGTATAGTGACACGTGCACATGAGTGTATGTGTGTGTGTGCACTTGTGGATACATGCCAGGGCTTGCATGTATCTATTCTTGCATGTGTGTGTGTCCATGAAGATAAGTGTACACAGTTGTACGGACCTCTGCCTGTGTGCACTGCCACGTGTGTGCAGGTGAGAGCACAGGTGTGTGTGTGCACGAGCACTGTGACCTGGGCGTGCCTCTGCGCTCCCGTGTGGGCACACGTGCTGGACCACTGCATACTGACACACGAGCTTCCGTACGTATTTCCGGCCCTGCAGGCACACGCCGTGTGTCTGTGTGCGTTGGTACGTCCACGACGTGCGTCTGTGTGCAAGGCGGGGCAGAGTTCCAGGATCCACGCCCCATCTCACATCCGAGGACCCTTGTCTAAGGAAGGGGTGGCTGTCCCAGCCGCCCAAGGCTGACAGCCGGGCAAACACACAGCTGCCCGGGGGCAAAGCCGGAGCCTCCCCAGGTGACAGCAGCCACCCCAGCAGGGCAGGGCCGGGCCAGGCCAGGCACAGTCCACCAGGCACTGACGAGCTCCCTTCATGTGGCGGCTCGGGCCTATTTCTGTCTTGTTTGGCTCATCTTGGCCGGGTGTTCCCATCCAGTAATGCCGTTTCTCCACCCGGCTATTTCGGCTGAGGAATGTGCTGTTTGTGTCTCAAGCAGAAAACCAAAAACCCCCATTATGGTTAGCTGTCCTGCGGCTTCGAGCAGCCACTCATTTATTTAGGTTTCTCTGGGTCTATATTTGTCAACGGATGACAAGATGAACTTGGAGGGCAGGGGTTGGAGGGGACCAGGGCCTCTTTGGGGAGTCCGGGGCGTCATCTCAGGCCTCCCTTCTGTGCGACCTCTCCTCCAGGGGAGACAGCCTTTCTGTCCCCTCGCCCCACCCTGGGCTGCCCCCCAGCCAGCCCTGTCCTCTCGCTACCTGCCCCAGCTCCACTGCAGTCTCCCCTGCAGTACACACCCAGAGCAGTGTGGGTGCGCTTAGGGTGCAGGGTCTAGAACAAAACTGTCCGGTTCAAATCTTAGCTCAGCCGGCCACTGGCTGGGCAGCCTCAGGTGAGTTACTCACCTTCCTTGTGTTGCTCTCCCCTCGTCCATGAAATGGAAGGACTATCCTTTTTCCCTGATCATAAGACACACATTTCGCACTCTGACGCTGGTCTTACCATCGATGGCTTGGTGTTAAGTGGCCATTTTGATGTATTAAGGACACATCAAATAATGGTGTGGTTTATAATCAGTAATGTTGAGGAGTCTATGAAATGTGCCCGTAGTACTACAACGGATGGCGCATTCAAACTACGATCATCTGAGGAGGTTTTAATACGGGAGCACTAAGGTGTGGTCGGGTGTAGGGAAACCACGGGCAATGGTACGGTACCTGGGCCCGGCAAGGGCGGGGCTGCTATGACTCCAGGCCCCAGGAGGAGGAGATGGGAGGGGTTACCAGCACCTTGAAGGAGACAGTTGGAAGAGAGGACCAGCTCCGGAGCAATGACCTTCAGTGGAAGGACACAGCCAGCCCAAGGACACAGCCCATGGAGCCCAGGGCTCCACCACCTACTAGCCATGTGACCTTGGGCAAGTTATTTAACTCATCTGAACCTCAGTTTACTCATCTGCAAAGTGGGCATGATAACGGTTCCTACCTCACAGAATTGTTGTAGGTTTACATAAGTAAAGACACACATCCAGAGTTTAGAACACTGCCCGTATGACCACCTGTGAACACCATGGTCACACCAGTAACACTTCCTGGACATCTCCTTCTGCCTGGTGTTCCAAGCTGCCTTTGTTCTAATCCTGACTCTAAGACTAACTCTCTACCCTCCTGTCTGTTCTGTGAACTACCCAGAATCCCTTCAATAAATTCATTTTTTTTCTTTTTTTTTTGCTTGAGTTAGCCCAACTTGATTCCTGTTGCTTGCCACCAGAAAACCCTAACCCTGAGGTGACACAGGATCCCAATGACATCCTAATGATACAAGATCCGGTCGCTGCTCCAGCACACGTCAGTGATGATGTAGGCTTGGCCTGCCGCTGAATGCCAGACCCCTTACCCCATCCCACCTAGCCCATGAGACTAGACCCCAGACAGCAAACAACCATGGAGATTCTCTGATGGAAGTGGGTGTACAGGGTCGGGAGTCCTGTTCCTTCCTCTGTTCCCTCCTTCTTTTCCCTCCTGCACTCCCCACTCAGCCCCAGCCTTGGGTCTTCTAGAGCACTGGTTACCCAACCAGTGTGTCCACAGCCCACTCGGGCCAAACCAAAGCCCCAAGACGGTCTATCTCACCCTGCCCGACTGCCAGAAGGAAGGGGAAGGCGGTGACAACGTTGAAGAGCCCCACGGAAGCACTCGAGGAAGCTTCACGTACAGACATAAGAGCCCGGATGATTCACAACCAAACTGCGACACCTCCATGTTCCAGAGTCTAGTAGTTATTGGAAAATGATAGGCCCCACACTCTGTTGGTGCAAATATGCATCTCTACATGCTGTGGGGTTAACCAACAACCCACCGCAAGCTGAACTGATGACGAGGGAACCAAACCAACGGCGATTCATAATTAAAATGTAAGAATAGCAGCGACTGAAAACCAAGCCCAGCCTGAGGCAGCCCTGAAGCTACCGTGGTCTTGAAAGATCCTGCCCAGACATCTCGCCTCTGACATCGCTGCCTGTGGGAACATGTGGGAACGCTTTGCCATGTTGCCAGGGGTTGCATGGCATCCTAACTCCTTAGCCAGATGCTGAATCAAGGCTTCAGGAAACTCTCGCAACATGCTAATTTTCATGTATAAATACCAGACTTTAGTGGCCCTTGGTGACTCACTGGGTTTATTAGTGAGTGGCTGTTTGTCTATAGAACTGTGGATCATTTGCTGCAGAGAAACTCCTGGCTTGGGAAATCACTGTTTCTAGAGCCTCCGCATTTTAGGGAGAAGAGTCATCAAGTAGGAGTCAAAAGACCGGGGGTGCAGACCAAGTGCTATGCAGCACGCACCCCGAAGTCTCACGGACGATCACGCAGGCGTGTCGTATGGGCTGTAACAGGCTGACTCAGCTGCCGGGAACAGAGAACTAACTCAAGGGGGTCACAGGAGTTTTTCGCGGCACCATAGTGGGCATTTCACAGAAGGGGCCGCCGGCCAGCTTGTTCAACAGGGCACTGGTGTTTTCGAGCAACCCGCTCTCTCTGTCTGTTCTGCCTTCCTTGGCGTGGCCTCCTCCTCGGTGCGTGAGTCCGAGAAGCAAATGTGTCAGGATGTTGTCAGGGACCCGCCCTGAAGGGAAGCTGGGGAGAGAGCTCGGTGAAAATGCGATGTGAGCTCAACCCTGACGCAGGTGGGGTGGCGGGGGAGGTTGGGGGGCGCGCCCCGGACCACAGTGCAGTTCCGCAGAAGGTTCAACAGGGCTTTCGGGGAGTCCTCCAGACAAAGTCACCAAAGTCATCACCGCTGGGTGAGTCCCATGTCTCCCTGGCACCAGCCTGCCTCAGTGTCCCTGCCACGCTTGTTCACTGGCTAGGAGGGGTGGCTTGCGTGGGAAGGTGGGGATGGATGTCAGGGTGTGGCGGCTGCAGCCCTGGGCACTTCTGGTCCCCGCGGCCAGAGGTCTGCAGGGGAGAGCCCTGCCGAGCCTCCGAGGGGGCGCCTTTCTCACGGCCTTGGTGGCGGCTGTGCCCACTGAGCCCTCTCTCGGAGCTCGGTCCTCTGGGGGGTCTTCAGGCCCTCGTAATGTATCCAGCACGCCCACGCCCCTCGGCCTCCGCGCTCTCCCTCTCGTCCGCCAGGCCGGCGCGGGCACTGCCAGCTTGCTGGGAGGCAGGCCTGTTTTTCCCTAGACTTCTAACCACCACCCCGGTGGCGAGTCTGCCCCTTCCCCTGGGGTCCTTGCCAGGGAGTTAAATTCCCTGACCAGGACGAGCCTTCACGTCAATGAATTCTTGTTGATCTAGATCTATCCTCCAGCCCCCTTGAACACGAACCTTAAACCCCGTTCCGGGCTCACTGCCAGGCTGCTGCCTGTGCCATGGCGCACGGCTAATTCTTCTGCTTCTTTCAGCGCCTGGTCCCTTCCCTTCCATGCCAGCTCAGTGGTGACACTGGGATGTGACCTCAGTCGTCAGCCTGGCAGCCGGGAGGGAAGGTGGGGACAGCTCCCCAGGTTAGTGCTTGTAGGCAAGAGGCTTCTGTAGCATCTCCCAGCACAGAGGAAGTGGCAGCTCTTACCAGGGAAAGAAGGCCACCCCTGCCAGCCCCGAGGGCCCAAGGGAGGTGTAAAACCCACCTTCTCTGGGGCAGCCATTTGGATGTCCTCACTCAGTATTTCAGGATCCCAGGTTTTCCCAACCAGGGCCTTGGCCTATGTGCAGCTGAACTGCCCCGGCCAATCAGCCGCACATCTCTGGAGCTGCACAGCTCTAACCACTGGGTCGTCTGCCCTTTGCTCAGCTGCGTCTGCCCTTCCTGCGCAGATGGTAAGGGCCTCTTTGTGGGCTGCCACCAAGGCACTCTGGTTCTATTTACTGCCCCTGAACAACCCCCCATCTCTTGTTTTCCATCTGCAGGGCTGCAGGGGTCAAAACAGCTCAGCACCAAATGCCAGCTCCACTGTCTTCCTAGGCATTGTTTGCCCTTCGTTGCTCAAAGGCCTGCCCCATTGAGCTTGCCAAGGCCCTCACCTCCGCCAGGACATTTCCCCAGGTCATCCCTGGTGAAATCTTCAGCGGCTGAGCCACCACTTTGTGTCAGGAACTATCTGTGCCCCACCTACCACCCGAGCTGGCATCCGCTTCTCCTGCCACGTGCTGGGCAAGCCATTCCCAAATCCTTGTCTTCCCACCTGCTTCCTCAGGCCATTCCTGGTGCCACTGGAGCTAGTCTCCGAAAGGCAGATGCCAAGGAAAGGGGAGAGGGGAGGAAAGTTGGGTGGAAGTGTCCCAGGCTGCCGTGCAGCCTAAGCCGGTTGGACAAGGCCATCACGCAGTCCTCGGAGGAACGGGCCTGACGTGGCATCTCTGCCACACACGGGCTGGGGGCAGCCAGCGTGAAGTGCGACTTTGGCACAAATGGATTTCAGAGTACCCGGGGCCCTTGGTCACTGAGCTCTCTTTAGTTGGAGGTCTGTGAGGCCCATTCTCAGGGCCAGCACACGGAGGCTGGGTCCCCTCATCTTCTCACACGGCAGTAGCATCGGTGGAGGCTCCTTGCTTCCTTGCTCGAGTTTTTCAGGATACAGAGAAATAGAAATTTCCCTCTTAGTACAGGCCTTCTTTGACCTCAATGGACCAAGTTAGGACATACGCCCAGCTCTAGAGCTACAAGAATCCCACAGAATTCCCTGAGCGGTCTAGCTCAGCTGGGTTGGGGTCACACCTGGGTTTGGCGATGAGACAGGTGAGTATCTGGCCGAGACCTGCTCTGCGGGAGGAAGGGAAGGGCAGTGGGGGCTGGGAAGACAACAATGGCGTCCACTACAGAAGGGACCTTAGGCAGAATAAAACCCCTTCTTCTTACAGTTGAGGGGTGCAGAGATCTGGAGTGAAGGCAGGAACAGACGTGAGCACTGGGGAAGAGGCAGGACTACGACTCGTATCCCAGGATGGGTTACACAACCGTCCAGTCCTGGGAGCCCTGCAGTGCCCACAGCTGAGCTTGGCCGGGGGATCCGGGCCCTGCCCCCCACTGAGCTGGCCTGGCGTGAGCCCTCCATTCTCAGAGTCCTCAGCTTTGTTTATGGTCAGTGTTATTTTGGTTTTCTCAGCCCCATCTGGGGTCTGGCCACTTCTCCCTGGAACACTGAATCGGCACCCAGGAGTGAACTCACGGCCAACCCCAGCGAGATATTTTTAGAGCAATTAAATGCAGCAATAACTCCTCACTTTCTCTTAAGGCTCATTTCCTATTTCTCTCTTAAAAGGAATAAAAATCCATCCTGGACGGCTGCCCGACTCCCTCTTTGGGGAAGGAGGTGGGACCGGACAGCAGGCTGCGCTGGCCAAGGTCAGGGGGGCGTTGCCTGTGAATCCACCATGACGCTGGTCTGGCGGGGCGGCCGCCCCTCGCTCGGCCGGCTCTCGGGAGGAACGTCTAGGGTCCTTCCGCTGTGCCCTGGGCGCCAGGATTGCTCAGCAAGTGGGGGTCAGAGGGCCGACCTTCCTGGCGGGACTCAGAAGGCAGCACCGTCACCATCTTACACACCCCCCCAAGTCACCCCCAAATCACTCCTGTAGCCCTGCCAGAAATTCTGCCTCTAGGCTGTTTCTCTAATTGGGTATGCAGAGGGCTAATTCTATCCTCAGACAATTGTTCTTGTGGGTTCTCTCTCTGCAGGCCGCCCCCTTTGAAACAGAAATACCCGCAGGAAGGAAGATCCACAGACTGCCTCTTCACGTATCACTGTGCCTTAGTTGGGCAGACGTTAAACCTGGGCTCGGAGGTGTGGGTTTAAATCCTGAATCTGCCATTTTTAAGAGATAAGTGATCTTTTTAAAAAGATGTTTTTGACTTTTTATTTAGAGACAATTTTATACTAACAGAAAAGTTGCAAGAATAGTACAAAGAGCATCCATATACTCTTTACCCAGATTCACTACTTGTTAATATATGTTTTAAAATAAATTTGATTGTGTGTATTTATGGTATACTACATGATGTTATGAGATACATATAGACAGTAAAATGGTTACTATCATGAAGCAAATTAATGTACCCATCATCTTACATGGTTACCTGTTTTTTTGTGGCAAGAGCAGCTGTAATCTAGTCATTTAGCAAAAATTCTGAATATAATACACCGTTATTAACTATACTACCCATGTTGCATATTGAATTTCTAGACTTGTTCATCCTGTGTATCTGCTACTTTGTGTTCTTTGACCTACATCTGCCATTTCTTTCCCACATCCAATGCCTGGTAACCACTGTTTATTCCCTATCTCGGTATATTTCACTTTTGTTTCTTCAAGATTCCACATGTAAGTGAGACCATACACTAAATGTCTTTCTGTGTCTGCCTTATTTAACTTAATGTCCTCCACCTTGTGGCAAATGGCAGGATCACTTCCTTTTTAAAGGCTCGATAACATTCCTCGGTGTGTGTATGTGTGTGTGTGTGTGTATGTATTTTAAATATATATATATATCACAGTTTCATTATCCATTCATCCATCAGCAGGCACCTAGGTAATTTCCATGTCTTGGCTATTGTGAATAATGCTTGAATGTACACGGCAGTACAGGTACCTTTACAAGGTGATGATTTCACTTCCTTTGGATGTAATGCATACCCAGTTCTGTTTTTAATTTCTTTAGGAACCTCCATACTGTTTTCCATAATGGCCACACTAATCTACATTCCCACCAACAGTGTACAAGAGTTCCCTTTTCTCCACACTCTTGCCAACACTTGTTATTGCTTCTCCTAAACATAAAACCTGAGATCACAAAACTCCTAGAAGAAAACAAAGGGGGAAAGCTTCTTGACATTGGAGTTGGCAATGATTTTTGGATATCACACCAAAAGCTCAGGCTACGAAAGCACAAATAAATAAATGGGACTACATCAAACTGAATAGCTTCTGTACAGCAAAGGAAATAATCAACAAAATGAAAAAGCAGCCTTTGGATTAGGAAAAAATGTTTGCAAACCCTATCTCCGATAAGGGGCTAATATCCAAAATTTAGAAAGAAAGCAAACAACTCAATAGCAAGGAAACACATAACCCAATTTTTAAATAGGCAAAGGACTTTAATAGACGTTTCTCCAAATAAGATTAGAAATGACCAATGGGTATATGAAGAGATGCTCAACATCACTAGTCATCAAGGAAATGCAAATCAAATCTGCTAGGAGCTATCACCTCACATACACTAGGACGGTTATTATCAAACAAACGAACGATAATAAGCTGAGTGATCCCCAGCAAATCACCTGCCTTCTCTGGGACTCAGTCCCCTTCCAGATCCACAGGGAAGCTGCCTTGTGTCCTCTGTAGGACCTCCCCCTGGGGCTTCTTGTGCAGATCAAATTAACGGTTCTAAAAAGCGCTTCGGAATCTGTGAAGTTGTACTGATCAGGTTAGGTGAGGCTGAAAATAACTCTAGAAAATAACCTAGTCAATATAAAATAATCTTGAAAATATTCTAGAAAATAATAAATCCTAGACTGATAATCTAGAAAATAATCCAGGGACTACAAAGTGAAACCATTTGTCGTGGACTTTGCCAAATACAATTTTTTTTAAAAAAAGCATCGCTAGGAAAACGAAATGAAAAGCACCCAAACTTGTCTGAATCCCGCTCAATGACATGAGACCGTTGATCAAGCACTTGGAGGCGGTGGCAATATCCAGTCGCTGTGGGTTTGTGCTGAGCGCTGCTCTCCATTTCTGTACTTGCTCTCATGGTGGGCCAACCACTAAGGTTCTTGGCCCGAATGCACCTGAGCAACACTGCTCTATCCAAGCTCTTGGTGGGCAAAGCCTGCATTTCCCTAACAGGGGATCCGTGGAAATACCCAGATCGACATTCTTCAGTATGGGAGACACAAGACCCCGGAGAAGGCTGGCTAATCAATAATGGAGACTTGGCCAAGGATCATGCAAAGGAAAATCCCTCCACGCCACTAGTGACATGCTTACCCCCAAGTCAAAGACCTGCCCCTTGCCCAACTTCCAGATTCGAAGTCTCTGCCTCTGCCACCCCACACCCACCTTCCAGAGCCAGTCATTCACGTTTACGGCTTTTGCCTTCGCAAGTCTATATTAATTAAGGAGCAGGCTCAAGATAGGAGAGCCAAGTGTCTTATTTCATAAAGGAGATAATGTCAGAGATTTTAATTTACAAGGAGAGCGGAGACCAGGGGTCTGTCTGCAGCAGAAAGAGCCACAGAAAGCTTCTTAGTTTCTGAATCTGATATCTCAAGACTCTCTGTGTTGCCATAAATTCTGATAAAATGTCTTCCCAGCGGCGAAAGATAATTTTTATAAGCTTTTGGAAGGGACTAATAAAGCAGTAATCTACCGTCTTCCATTATTTAAAGACCTGGCTCGAGGGATGTGATTTGTAAGGGTTTTTATATATAAATATATAGACATATATTAATTATATGTCTCAATCCATCACCCTCCGTGGAAAGGGATTGTGGCAGAGCTTTGGTTTCCTGGGGACTGGCCTCTCGCCTCGGCTGGAGCTGGAAAGGTCTGTCTCTGGGACTTACCCTCGCAGAGAGCTCCATGCCTCCAGGAGAAGTGATCAAAGGTGATAGCGCAAACACCCTTCCTCTATTCCCTGGCCCTGTGTGATAACCTTAGGGTTACAATCCATGTCTGACAAACACGATTCCATTGTGACAAGGCCTGGTGGTGACAAGGGCGGCTTAGTCATCATCTGACAACAGACAAGTGTTGGGGATTTTCCCATCTCCCCCTGGCCTGAGTATTCTAGCTCTGGGGTTATCGTGCAGACACCAGCCTGAGATCCAATAGCCACAAGCTTAAACTCAGAGCCGGAGAAGGAGGCCCTTGCATCTCACTCCAAGAGCCAGGGTCCCCTGCCTGGTAGGCAGAGCAGATTTCAGAGGCTGCGAGATTTGTGTGGCTTACCCTGCAAGATCACCAGATGCCCCCATAAAGCATCTGTGTCTCTCCTGGGCAAATGTGTTGTCCAAATCCCAGCCTACGAGCCTCCCTAACTCACTCAACCTAAGAGTCAAAGAGCTGGTTCAAGATGCTCCTTAAAGGGGCAGAGGTTTGCCCTCTGAATCTGCCACCTCTCCCAGTGTCCTCTCACATTCTGAACCTGGCCACGGGGACCCGACACCAGCAGGGGACCAGTGAGAGTGCTGGCGTTTCACCCGTGAACACTCCTCCCTCTGACCTTGTGGGGTTTGACCCCCGGGGTATAAGTGAAAAAACGGAAGCTTGGATTTCTGAGGTCCAAATACACAGCTATGAAGTTAGAGTCAGGATTCAAACCCAGGTCTGGCTGAGTCCTCAGTCTTCCACGGTTTGCCACAGCTGTGCCAGAGGAGGGGACAGGGAGAGAAAGCTGCTGTATGGAAATTGCCCACACAAGTGGAGGCAGGGACAGAAGACCCCCTGGAGGTTCTGCAAAGACGCCGTCAGAGAGCCGATGGCAATAGAAGGCCGAATGAGCAGGAAAGAATATCCAGCCATAGATGCCACAGCGAGAGGTCTCCTCAGCCCCATAGGAGAGGATCACCCTCCACAGACCACCTACTGGCTTTGTCTAAGCCCAGATGGGACCAGGGAATATTCTGGGGCTGGGACAGGCAATCTGGCTGGACCTGGAACCTGGCCTCAATCTCGGGGCCTGGCAGTTTATCTCTACAGCTGCTGTGCAGGGCACCTTTTAAAGTCTCAGGGCTCAGGTATAAAGAAACGCTTTGAGGGACATCATAGTCTCTGAGTGAGAGGACAGAAGGGAGGAAAGAAATGCGCAGTCACAGACCCCAGCAGTGGCTGGCTTCCCACGATGCCCGGATCCCTCCCGAGAAGCTCCTGTGCTGGGGCCACGAGCAGCTGAGGTCATGGGCAGCAGCTTCCTCTCAACTCATGAACTTCCGGCTTCCCTAAAAGTCATCCAACACCTTCCCAAACCTTGCTTCCATCATTCCCACCCCACCACATTTCAAGGATTGAATCATTTCCCAATTCCCTGAATTATTAAATACAATCCTTCCTCCTGGAACTACCCTCTATAGACCGATAGTCATACCTGTTGCATGTTTATCAGGTCGCCGGGGGCCTCAGGGGCTGTCTGCTCCTCCTGCTTGGTCACAGGTCTCCCTACCTACAAGGGACTTTCATGGCCACCACTGATCCCATCAGCAAGCCCTGCGAGGTAGGGATGCCCCCATACGGCAGGCTGGAAGTGTGGGTCTCTGGGACACGATGGACTGGAACCAAAGGCTTAGACCCTGTCCTGGTCAGCCCAGGCTGCCATCACGAAATACCACAAGCTGAGTGCCTTAAACACTGGAAACTTATGTTTTCACAGTTCTGGAGGCTGGAAGTCCAAGATGAGAGTCCAGCACGGTCGGTTTCTGGTGAGGGCTCTCTTCCTGGCTTGTGGACGGCCACCTTCTTGCTGCATCCCCAAATGACCTTCCCTCAGATTGTGCTGGAGGAGAGAGAGAGACAGAGGCAGAGAGGGTCCAAGGGCTCTCTGGTGTCTCTTCTTATAAGGACACCAAACCTATCAGTGCAGGGCCCTTAGGACCTCATCTAACCTTGGTTTAACCTTAATGACTCCCTTGGAGACCCCATCTCCAAATACAGACCCCCAGCCCCGTGCTGGTTCCATCACACTGGGAAACCGAGTACAGCAGGGAGAGGCACCTGAGGAGAAGGGAAAAGAGAAAAGAGAAGGGAAAAGAACAGGGCTGCAGGTCTTTGCCTAATCTCAGCCCAAGTCAAACACTCCCGCTGCTTTCCCAAGCCTCGAAGCAGACGCCCTTCCGACATACCGAATCTGCGGAGATCGCACGTGGGCAACCGCGATGGCTTTTGCCTAGTTTGCATAATACCTCTTAGAAATCAAAATTTGTCATCAATATTTAAAGATCGGGAGACTGCCCATCAAAACCTGGCTTTCTGACTTCTCTTACAAAATCAGAAGGTCCTGCCTCGCTGGGGCTGCATGTCTACCTAGCAACCATCGGCTGGAATTCAGAAGTGGCCCCTTCGGATGGGACATCTGACCTGCTCCCGAGCTCACCCCGTCCTTGTCGTTGGCCCTGGACCTTCCTGGGTCCTTCTGGGCACACGTTTGCCCCGTGAGTCTGAGGAAGACGGGGGCGCCACGGGGCAGCCCAGCCCCACCGTGAGCCTCTTTGCAGAGGCTATGGCGCAGCGTGGGTCCTCTTTGATTCCAGAGCTGCCCATCCAACATCCAGCTGCTCCTTCCTCCATGACAATACTGCATAATTCACATGAAAGCGGATTAATACACAGTCAAGGAAACCCAGACACTTGATATGACTTCTAAGAGCCTCTTTATTTGTATGAAAAAAGGGATCATCCCAAAATATTCAATTCTCCTCCCCTTTGGGGTTTGAAGATCATCCCCCAAGACCCTGTCCCACTGACCATTTGGACAATGACCAGAGAATCCTGTAGGCTGAAGGCAGGCGGCTTCCTGGGCACCCCATGCTGGCTGCAGACTCCCCAAGGCCTCCATGTGAAGGTCCGTTCTTGGCGTTTATTTATTATTAAAAATTCAAGCCTTGAGCTCTGAATCCTTTGCTGTGTTTTGGCTCTCGCCTGAAGTCTCTCCCATAACCCAGCTCCTCTGATCATTGTGTCTGGAAGTTTCCTCTCTTGGCCCAGGAGGAAACAAGCTTCTATTCCATTGTGCTGCTCAACCCAGACAGAAGTGAGCGGAGGAGATGGTCGCGGACTCCGCGTCTGCCCACTGGGCTCCCTGCTCCTTTGCTGTGTGACCTTCGGCAAGGTGCTCTACCTCTCTGGGTCTTTGACCCTTCTGCTGTAGAGTAGGGGTTTGCTGTGCCTCCAAGAAAATATATTGTGATTATGCATGGGGGAAAAATCCTCGAGAAAAAGAAAAGGATACATAAAAGTAATTAACAATGGTGAATCAGGGATGTGAAGGGAACACACAGCGGCACCCAAACGGGGTAACAGGAAGCGAGGTTCATAGAGAGGCTATTTCCAAAGACATGGGCAGGTTTGGGGATCTGGCAAGGGATGGGGCAGCACCTCGGGGTCATCCAGGGAGGTGTAAGCAAAGGGGTAGTTGTTGCGGACGCAGGAATGGGGCTGTACAGAGGGCCGCTGTCAGTACGGGGTGTGGCCGAGGCCTGGCACCCCAGGCAGCAGGACCTGCAGGACAGACGTCCAGCCTGCTTCCCCGCACACCCTTCACGGTCCTGATGGAGCCTTTTGTTGGCCAAATCCAACCAGAAGCAAGAGAGCCAGGGAGCCCCTGGCCGCTATCCGCAGACACCGTTCTCTCGAGCCAGAGAGCAGCGTGTAGAGGATGGAGATTGGGTGTGGAGGGGCAAATGGAGACATCTGGAACCACCTGGAGCAAACACAGCCAGTCACTGTGCTTTTAAACTGCAGCAGACACCACGGTGACGCTTTGTAGCCCCGTCCCCCTGGCGCCTCTCACCAGCCCCAGGCGATGGGGATCTGTTATGCCCATTTTATAGATGGGAAGACTGCAGCCTCAGCAGGCTCCTTGACACGCCTAGATCACTAGCCGGTGACCCGGCAGGCAGGAGCTGAACCCAGGACCCCGACTTCCTTGAGCACGTTGCGGCGTGGCCTCTCGCGGAGAGAGACAGGGAGATACGCTGCATCGTCGTTCTAGGTCCCGGCGTGAGGCTGACACTTCCTGCGTTGCTTGGTATTCAAGTATAAGGCCCTGGGCTCGGCACCGTGGATATGCGCCGCGGTGGCCTCAAGGGGCTAATAACGTCGTCGCGAGCTCCGGGATGGCAGGAGGCACAGCCAGGAATGCAGGCCTGCGAGGGGGAAGGGATGGGCTGGCAGCCGGAGTAGAACGTGACGCTCAGAAGAGGCTGTTGAGCTCTGGGGAGGGAGGAGACAGCCAGTCCCAGGTGGCCCCAGGTGACGCCAGGGCTTGGAGACTTGGGCTGACAACGACGAAGGGTCAAGGGGTCGCCCGTGTGGATTTGGGGCAGTGCGGGAGGAAGCTGGCCTTTGGTGGTGCCCGTGGAACACGCAACTGGCCATGTCCACCTGTGGGACCCTGCGGGGCTTCGAGCAGTAATTTCTATGTCCCACGGAACTAAAGACACAGGCCTGCCTTCCCTTATTTTTCATCACCTACGGACTAATAGAGAGGGCCTCGGGAGGGTGAAACCTAAATAGAGAAAGAGCCATGTCCCCCTCACCACATGGAAGTCTTCTATCTACCAGGAACTCCTGCCTTAAACTGATAACGCGAGTGAGAAAATAAACTTTTACCGCGCACGCCGCTGACGTTTTAGTGTGTGTTGGTTACAGCGGCTAGAATGAACTCACCAAGATAGAGGTTTTGTATGAAACAAACGAAAAAACGCGCTGCAAAATGGGAAGCTTAGCACTTCCTCCAAGGGGAACCCCCAGTCTTCTAAAAGCAGCTCCACTGAGCAAGACAGAACCCCATCTTCCTCGAAATGAGACTTGTCTCTAGCCAGGCTGAGGACAGGCTGGGAAGGCATGTAGACCCCAGAGCTGGGCGCCCCGGAGGTTAGCTTCTCTGAGGGGTCTGTGCAGTTGGGCCTCCTGTTCTCTAGAGACCCAGAGGTGGCTCTTCAACTTGCCCTGGCTTTAACAACAGGCTCTAGGGTGCAGTGACAGTCAGCTGGTGGGAAATTTATGTCCAGTGGCCTCATTCTCTTATTGCATATTGATTGAAGCAGCTCTTATGCGGCCAAAAGTCTCCAATGGTAAGATTTTCCCCCCAAAATGAAGCCATTTTCCGTTCAGTAATTGAGACCCATCATGCTTCCTCCTGCCCCGCTACTGGCCCCACCACCGGGCTCCCAGGACAAAGCCCCAGAAGAACCAGTGGGGCGACAGCCAGGGTTTCCCAAGCCATGGCCTAATTCAGTGCTATTTGATATTCCTGCAAACCCAGGACCCACACGATGTGCTGGGACAATGTTTGTTTGGACATCCCATTTCCGCCCTTTTTGTGTTGCATGCCTGGGCCCAAATGAAATGCATGTCTTTTCTGCAAATCTGGAGTTTGCAAGCATTCAAGGGAAGACAGCTTGAAACCACAGAGCCACTCTATAGTCTCTCTATGCATGACATGGGCGTGCTGGTACATGGCCTGGCCACCTCCAAGTGTAGTTAAGAAATAGTGTGGGAAATGTCTTTGTCAGTTAGAGATGCCTCCAGCTTCAAGGAACAGAAAGGTCTACTACTATGATCTGACTTAATAGGGGTTTATCTCCCATAACAAGATACGTAGAGGGTGGTACTTTGGGGCATTGTTTCAGCTACTCAATTATATGATCAATGTCTAATGACTGTTTCATCTTTCAGTTCCACCATTCTTAGCATGTTCACTTTGGACTGCACGTTTTTGCCTCCTTGTCCTAAAATGGCTGCTGGCTCTCTAGTCCTCACATCTGCATCCAAGGCAGAAAAAAAGGGGATCAAGGCAAAAGCTTTCTCCTAAGGCGGCTTCATCTTTGTACTTAGTAAGATAAGCCATCCTTAGCAGATTGCTCCTTACCTATCGGTGACTGGAACTGGATTAGCAGGCGGGAAGAGGGCACGAGTGATGGCTTTGGGTAGGGAACAGGTAGGTTTTGCCACAAAATCACAGACTAAGAGGCAAAACGAGCTTAGTTCTAGCCCTAGTTCTGCAATGAAGGAGACTATATGTCTTTGGGTTCTGTTCCTACCTCCTTGGGGCCTCAGTTTAGCTTTTATACCAGGAGGGACTTGAGTGCAGTGATTTTCAAGGATATTTCCTTGACGTCTGTGGCTCTGTGGCTATGGCCTGAGTGTGGCGACTCCACTGTGGCATCCGCAGCGGAGGAAGCCCATCAAGTGTCAGTGGGGAAGGTTGGGCCCACCCTTCTGCTCGTGCCTCCTACTACCTGCAGCGGCAGATCCGTCCGCCCGGGGTTCTCCCTCCAGATCAAATTCCTTGCGGCTGATCTCGACGTTGAACCTGAGAGTGTGCAGGGGGCTGCCTGAGACAGAAGAGGAAGCACGTGTGTGGGCCCCGAAGTTCTGGATTCTCGTCCTAGTGATGCTTTTGGCTTGCCGCGTGATCTTGGGCCAGTTCGGCCCTCTCTGTGTCTCAGTTTCCCCATTTGTTCAGGGACGGGGCTGGACAAGACGACCCGTGCTGGGCTTCCTAGCTCTAATCTGCATCTGAGAGGGTCAAGGAGGAGCATGGAGGGGAAAACTGAGGTCTGGTCTCCTGGGTCCGTGGAAGCCCTGGAAGTTGTGGGGGGGTCAGGACTGCCACGGAGAAGCAGGGGCTCCCCTTCATGAGCCGGGATGACAGTTGCTAGTTCCAGCTGGGACGGCGCACTGGGGTTCCCAGAGCCTCAGGGAGCCGGGGGCCGATCCTCTCATTACTTTTAATCCTGGCTCAGTTCGTGTTTCGCAGACATCTCCCAGCACGGCCTGGAGACGACCCTGCTCTCCCAAACCTAGGGTTCAAGGATTCATTCTATGAGTACTTGGCAATGACCCATCTCTCTGTATTTCTCCCATTCCTCCCTTCACCCCTTCCTCTCTTCCCCCGTTCCCTGCTTTCTCTCTTCCTCCCTCCTTTCCCCCTCCCTCCCTCCCTTCCTTCCTTCCTTCCTTCCTTCCTTCCATAAAAATGTATTGAGCACCTACTATGTGCCAGATGCTGAAGTTATAAAATTGAACAAGGCTGAGACAGTTCTTGCCTAGTGGAGGTGACATTAATGGGAAGATAGTCATCGAATCGATGTTTAATATGTGTATGTTGGAGGCTAAAAGGGGGAGGCAGAAAGAGCAATGGGAGAATAGATAAGAACCAACCCACGAGCCAGGGAAAAGGAACACAGGGAAGGCTTCCTGGAGGAAGTGGCGTCAAAGCTGAAACCTGAAGGATAAGGTAGTCGGCACCAGGGCATCCGCCCCGGCCACTGTAAGTGGGGCTGCCGACCCCTCCCCACTGCCCCGCTCCAGAAAGCCATCTACTGGGGCAGGGAGCCCCTTCACCACTACCACTCTTAGGGCACAGACTCAGTCAGTGATGGAGGGCGGGGAGGTTACAAAACCCCAGCTCCCCTGCCTTACGGTGGGGACAACGCTGGCACCACTCACTCTCCAGAGCTCCCTGAGGGATCCCACTGAACTAGGCTCTTCCTGAACCCTCACTCTGAGAGGCCTCTCCGGGGAGCAATTCCTCAGAAAGCCACTTGTAAAAATCTCCATGTCGATCTGTTTCCAGAGAACTTATCTTAAGACATCAGGTGACCGAATGTTCCAGCAAAAAGAACTGCATATAGAAAGCCTCTTAGAGGCAAGAGAGAACAGGGGAAGTTTGGGAGAGCTACAAGCAGTTCAGGGTGGCTGGACCGAGAGGCAGGACAGGGGCTGAGCTAACAAGCTGCCAACTCACCCTGTAAGGGCTGGAGTTTCTGCCCCAGGCCTGGGGAAGGACCAGTTGGAAACTGCCTGCTCCTCTGTCCCAACTTGTTTCCAAAGATACAAATAAGCCCAGCCTCAAGAGAGGGAGATTTTAAAAAGTGGTGGGGGAGACATCCAGGGGAAGACGGAGGCATGCCTTGCTGGCAATAATGCACGAAGAGTTTTGCATGCCCTGTGGATCTACAGCAATGCGTGATGGACAGGCGTGGCACTGGCTGGTTACTGAGCTATGTGCCCGAGAGACGCAGCCCTCGGTGGCCCCAGAGTCCTGAGGCTTGCCGCCTGGCTATGAGACATCTCCCTCAGCCTCTAGCCCTCACCTCGCTCAGGAAGAGCAGATGCCATCTCATAGAGGACAGACACACACAGCATGGGCAGATGGAGCAATAGTTATGAGCAGAAGCTCTGGAGTCAGACTGTATCAGTCAGCTACTGCCATAATAATGCTGTGTAACAACCACGACATCTCCTGACAATAAGCATCATTGTTACGGCTCGTAACAATAAGTATTAATTTAGCTAATGCCTCTGTGGGTTGACTGTAATAGCTCCACTGACTTTTAGCTGGGTTTGTTTGGGTATTTGTGGGTTGGCTAGAAATCAGCCGATGCAGGCTGTGGAGCTGTGGTTGCTCTGCTCCACTTGAAGATCTGAAAGTCTGTCCTACTTGTCCATGATCCTCCTTGGTCCCGTGAGCTAGCCAGGGCATGCTCTCATAGCAGTGGCCAGTTAACTTGCCAGGGAATATTCTCATAAACGACAACAACAACAACAAAAATGGAAACATGGAACCTCTGAAGGTCTACACTCAAAATTAACACACTGTCACTTCCGTCTCATGATCTTGGCCCAAGGAAGTCACCTACTTGAACCCAAAGTGATGGATGGGGAAATATGCCCCACCCCTTTATCGGGAGGTACCGTAAAATCACGTGCCAAGGGGTGAAAAACCAGGGCCAATAATGCAATCTGTTCCAGATTCTTTGGAGCTCTGGTTCTGCCACTTGCAAGCTGTGTGATCCTGAGCAAGTTCCTTAACTTCTCTGAGCCTTCCTTTCTTGTCTGGCTAATAATGGTAGCTCACTTTCAGGTGGTCCTGAGGATTGCAGAGAAAGTAGATGTGTAATAGCTCTATAAGGTTAGTTATCTTCCCACCAAGAAGTCCTACAGCCATGAGGAAACCACCCTCAAGGCAGGGCCATCTCTCGGATAGCAGAGAACATTCTGGTCCCTGATGAAATCATTGAACTGGCTGATAGCGTGACTGGAAGCCACCAAACACTAGACTTCTTTAAACGCACAAATTCTCTTACTGTTTAAGCCAGTGTGGTCTGTTTTTTATTACTTGCAGCCCAAAGCTTTCCTTCTGATGTAGACTCGTACTTTTAATGTTTTTACAATCTTTATTCTTAAACTTTGATTCTTTTTGGAGTGAATATCTTTTGAAATATTCAGCAATCTTTTTCATTTCACAACAGTTTGCTTTTCTTCCATTAAATTCCAGCTAAACATATTCAATAGCTTTTATTCAAGGCAATGCACATAGTTTGAGCCCATTTTTATACCTTGTTTCTGTTTGGATCGATCTTCCTGTCTTTTCTGTCGATCTATCTACCCTTCCATCATTGCATACGCGGGAGGAACATGCACCGATGTGAACAATGGTTATTTAGACTGATTTTTGTTCTGACTTTCATGTTTTACATTTTTTGACTTCTTGTATTTTTTGAATGAAAACGTAACCTTTTATTTTACCAAAAAATAGAGTTATTGCAATTTTTCTTTCACACAACCTAAACCGTTGATAAAATAAAGACAATATGGCCATTAATCAAGGGCCCACTGCATTCTGGAGGAATCCCTCCTGAAGCGTATTACATATTGCATGACTCCAGTCTAGACTCCTTCCTCCTCCTCCTCCTTCCCTTTGGACCAAGTTTGCCTGCTCAAAAGTCTTCATCTTAATTATCTTGGGGCATCAAGACACCCCTATGAAATATCAGGTCAAAGTCGGAACTGCTAGCCTTCTTTGAAGGAGGGTGAGCTGAGTCCGCAGAAGCTAAGTGGCTTGGCCAAAGTCACTCTGCAAGAACAAGGGTCTCCAGCCTCCCAGCCTGGAGCTTCTCGGGTTAGGGCGACCAGGATGGGAAGCCAAGAATGCCGTCTCCCCCATCCCGGACTTGTCGCATCCGCTCTGTCTATCTTCTGCTAGAATCCCATTTGAGTTTAGCCCAATCTCTAAGACTATCTAAACGAGACTCCCATTCTCACTCTCAGAGAAGCTTTATGAATAACAATCAGCATTGGGGACATTTTTTTTAAAGTTGCTAATATTAATTTTACAGAAATAAAATCTAATTGAATTCCTTCTGGCTTTCCCCCATTAACTTAATGTTACGGACTTTTAACGGATGTCTTAATTAGACGTTCCTGTTAATGGGAATATGACTCAATTTTCAAATGAGGGCCTAAGCTGCCAATATTCCCATTTGGACTTTTAATTAAGGTGAGAAAATATTAACCAATTACACTGGGTTATTGCCTGGGCTCTTTGGAGGATGGTGAGGTCACAATAAACGAGGCCTGTGAGGGCCCAGGCGGGTAGATGAGATGGGGACTTGGGGTTGGGACAGTGGGGACAGGCTAGTCAGTCCCCAGCCACTCGGAGAAGGGGACCCAGGGCCCGAGATCAGCTGTTTCCCCACCTGGAGATGGATGTGGAAGCTGGTTTCAAATACCTACATTTCTCCCTGACATTCTTGGGTTTATGGAATATTCAGTTGGGAATCAATTAGATTTGCTGCGTAGCACAACACTCCAAAACTTAGTAGCTTTAAAAACACCTTTTTATTATTTCAAAATTCTATAGGCCAGCAATTTGGGCTGACGTCGGCTGGGCATTTCTTCTGGTCTAGGCCAGCTTTCGTTCATCTCCACGGGGCTTGTTCATGCGTCTAGTGGATCATCCGGGGCTGACTGGGGGATGATGGTCTCAGCTGGGATGTCTGGGGTCACTCTGGGTTCTCTCCACGAGGTTGCTCACTCTCCGGCAGTCCAGCCCTGGCTATGGGGTCTCGAGAGCTGCAAGAGGGCAGCTCAGTGCTCACATGCTTTGCAAGTCTCTGCTTGTGTTGCTGCTGCTCCATCGGCCAAAGCAAGTCGCGTGGAGGCAGCTACCAAAGGACGAAGATACAAGAGGCATGAACAAACGGGGCCATTTCTGTAATTAACCCACCACAGCAGGGTGGATGAAAAGCAGGTGGATGTAGAGATGGGGTGGTCAGCCCAGGTTTGAGACAATTAGTCAGAGGCCCCAAATCCGAATGCCTGGAGGGCATCGCATAGGGATGGATGAGGCAGGCCTGGCGGCAGGCACCGTGGCACCCCGGTGACCCACACCCTGACTAAAGGGATTCTGCGCTGCTCAGCCCCGTCCAGTCGTCGCCATACGGGACCTCCAGCCTAGCGTGGTCACGGTCTGTGTTCTCTGTCAAAGACAGATATCTGTATTTTAGTACAGAGTCTCTCAATATTTAAAAGTTAGAGATAAATTAAAAGGTTTCAATCCTAGAAAGTCAGTAGAGAAATAGGGAGACACTTTAAACAGGCACTTCCCAGATGAGAAAAATCCAAATGGCTAATAGATACATAAAGTGGTGATTGACCTCATTAATCATCAGGGAGATGCAGATTACACCTGCGATGGGACACAGTTCACATCGCAACCGCAGGCACTTCTGGTGGGACTCAAGGCTGAGGCAGGACATTGTCTGGAAGAGTCGAAGATATACATAGACCACAACTAGAGATTCCACTTCTTGGCACATACTGAGAAATGGGAGTCCATATTCACCAGGAGACATGGTCAAGAATGAGGGCCAGGCACGGTGGCTCAGGTCTGTAATCCTAGCACTCTGGGAGGCCGAGGCGGGAGGATCACTTGAGCTCAGGAGTTCCAGACCAGCCTGAGCAAGAGCGACACCCCGTCTCTATCTAAAAATAGAAAAAATTAGCCGAGCATGGTGGCATGCGTATGGAGTCTCAGCTACTCGGGAGGCTGAGGCAAGAGGATTGCTTGAGCCCAAGAGTTTGAGGTTGCTGTGAACTACGATTGCACTCTACTCAGGGTGAGAGAGCGAGGCCGTCGCAAAGACAAACAACAACAACAAAAAAGAATGAGCACGGTGGCACTGTATTAAAGAGGCCAACATTGGAAACAGCATCAACAATAGAACTGATGAATACGTTGTTGAGTAGCAATGCAGTGGAGTCCTACAGAGCAATGGAAATGATCAGAATCTTGATCTCCGCAACAACATGGGTGACTCACAAACGTGGCACTGAATAAGAGAAGCAAGACACAAAAGAATGCGTACTCAGCTGGGCGCGGTGGCTCATGCCTGTAATCCTAGCACTTTGGGAGGATTGCTTGAGCTCAGGAGTTCGAGACCAGCCTGAGCAAGAGCAAGACCCCCGTCTCTACTAAAAATACAAATAAATTAATCGGACAACTAAAAATATATATAGAAAAAATTAGCCGGGCATGGTGGCGCATGCCTGTAGTCCCAGCTACTTGGGAGGCTGAGGCAGAAGGATCACTTGAGCCCAGGAGTTGGAGGCTGCTGTGAGCAAGGATGACGCCACGGCACTCACTCTAGCCTAGGCAACAGAATGAGACTCTGTCTCAAAAAAACAAACAAACAAACAAAAAAAGAATGTGTACTGTATGATTTCACTTGCATAAAGGGCAAAAAGGAGTAAAATTAAACTAAATATTTAAATATGTGTAATGAATGATAGAACGACTTTTATAAGAGAGGAAAACAGTATGTGGAAGTGTGGATGGTGGTTATCTCTGGGGGCAGGGAAGGGGTGGTGATTGTCTGGGGACACTCCCAGGTTGGGGTTGCCTGCAGTGTTCTCTTCCTTGAGGGGCGGTGGTTACATGAGTTGGGAGTTTAGGTGGGGCCTGGCTGGCCAATGCTTTTGCTCCCAGTGCTGTTGACTGGAGTCACTGGTGTACCAGCTGGTGACTGGGCCAGCGTGGAGGCTCCAAGGCGCCTTCACTCACATTCTTGCTGCCGGGGCAGGAGCAGCTGGAAGACAGGCTTCCTCTGGGGTCCTCTCCTCTCTCTGGTCTCTCCAGCAGGGTTTCCGGAATTCTTACACGGTGGCGGCTCAGGCCTCCAAGGGTGAGTGTTCCCAGAGGTAGGAAGTCGAAGCTGCTGGTCTTTTAAGGCCTGGACCTGGAAATTAGCACAGTAAACTTCCACCGTATTCCATTCATCAAGGTAGTCGCAGATTGGCCAGGTCCAAGGACAGGAAGCATGGAGCTGCCCTCTCCGTGGGAGACGTCAAGAATCTGTGGCCATCTTTAATCTGTCACACTAGTATTATTGTTATTATTACTGCTATTATGTATTTATTTACTTATTTATAAATAACCCTTGAACAACTCAAAGATTAGGGGGCATCGACCTCTTGCACAGTTGAAGATTGACATGTAAGTTTTGACACCCCAAAAACTTAACCACAAATAGCCAACTGCTGACTAGAAGGCTTTCCAATAACACAAACAGTTGGTTAACACACATTTTGTATGTTATATATATTATACACTGTATTCTTACAATAAAATAAGCTAGGGAAAAGAAAATGTTATTAAGAAAATTATAAGGAAGAGAAAATACATTTACTGTTTGGTAAGTGGAAGTGGATCATGATAAAGTCTTCATCTTCATCATATTCGAGTTGAGTAGGCTGAGAAGGAAGAGGAAGAGGAGGGTTTGGTCTTGCTGTCTCAGAGATGGAAGAGGAGAAAGAAAATCCACGCATAAGTGGACCTGTGCAGTTTAAACCCCTGTCGTTCGAGGGTCAACTGTATTTATTTATTCTTACCCCACAGTTAGGAATTTGAGGAGGCGGCTCTGGAACCAAGAGCCTCCCGTGGCAACTTGCTGAATGAGCGAGTCCTGAAATTCAGCATCTTCCTCAATCTGGGGTGGGGTCCTGTCTCCTGCCCACCCCTCTGTCACTGGTCAGACGGCGGGTGATGGGCAGGTTTTTGGCAGACTTTGACCCGGAGCATTTGTCCTTTTCTCCCCCACCCACCAAGCGCCCAGAGCTCCAGGCCTGTTCCCTCCCTGCCAGGCCCCCTGCATGGGGGTTTCTGGCCGGCCCCGTTCCCTGCTGCTAGAGCAACCCAAGTGAGTCTGACAGATTCTCACCGCCGAAGGCTTTGCAGCCGAGAGGAGGCTCTTTGTGACCCATTTGCACATCTGTTCCCTGTTCCTCCCCAGGATGCAACTTTTCATTTCTTAATTTGTCTAGTAGTTTTTTTAAAGAGCGGCAGATCAATACAGAGGCCAAATGTCTATACTTTGGAGCTGGGCTATCGGGGTTCGAATTTTGGTTCTATCGACTGGCTTGTGTGGCCTCAAGCAAGAGATGTAATACCTAGTATCTTAATGCCTCAGTCTCCTCATCTGTGAAATGGAGATAACAGTGAGACACCCCTTGGTAGGGCTGTTACAAGGATGAAATGAGTTCATATAAAGCACGAAGAACAGAACCTGCTCGTGGTAAGGGCTCTGTGAGTGTCTGCCTTCATTTTTATTACTGCAAAGTAAAAATGCACCTAGAAAAACGATACAGAAGAGATACAATGAAAAGTCAGTCTTCCTACAATTGGGTATCTTCTGCCTTTTCCCCTAAAGGCATCCTCTGCTAATATAATAGCTTCTTCGATCCACTGGCAGATATGTTCATCTCTGTGTGTGTGTGTGTGTGTGTGTGTGATTTTTAAAATTATATATATTAATATATATGTTGTAGAATACTGAATACTTTTAAATAGTTGTACATATCTTGCTTTTTTTCCCCTTAACTCAATATTAAGGAGATTTTTACTGGCATATCTGGTCTCAAGGAATAGAGCTTCAACAGTGGAAATTCAAGACTTTAGGGAAGAGGTCCATGGAGGAAAAGTCCCTTAGGAATCGCTTCTCAAATCCTACTAGGTAATTCCTGACTCTGGCTATGGCTTTTAAAGATTTTGTACCAAATTCACCGCGTAACCCTGGAAAGTCCCTTCCCTCTGGCCTCAATTTTCCCATCCAATAAATGGGTATTGGACAGGCTATCCCCAGGTCTTTCTGAAGCAGGACATTGTAGGGCTTCAAGAGTACAAGTTGGCTTCAGCCTTGCCTAGGACGAAGGACATCAGGGTTGAGTCTTCTTTTACAGCCTGGGAGTCGCCCAGCCTCATTGCACACGGCCTCTCAGGAGACGTGAGAGTCAGGTAACAAGGCCAGAGCAGGAACAAGGCAAATGTCCTGGGACTGCCTGAACCGAACCCGGGGCATGTGGAGACGCCAGGCGGGCGGCCTCGGTTTGTGTTGGACGCCTCACAGCCCGCCCATGGTAACCGAACCGGCCTTTGTTTGTTTGTCTAAATCGAAAGACAGAAGCTCGGGGCTGCCTGGGATGGCTTCACAAACAGCCCTGTGGCCAGAGTAGGCGGCTGGGGCCCGAGCTGGGCAGCCAGAGGCCGCAGGGCCTGAGGAGGGGGTGCCTGGGGGCCAGTTCCACCGAGCCTGTGAGGGGCCTGGTGCACCCCGGCGGGCAGGCAGGGCCAGGAAGAGTGGGCCCATCATGTTGAGCATGGACGCCCCTTGCAGAGGCGGTGGCAAGAAGGAAGAAGCTGGCTGAGCCCAGAGCAGGGCCTAGAGTGGGCCTCCCTCCCTCTCTCCCTCCCTCCCTCCACTGGGCTCTGCCCCACAGCCTCCCACCTCACCCCAGGGATGAGGGCCCGGGCCGTCCCCTGTGAGTTGCCCATCCAGAGCAACTCAGTGTCCAATGGGCCATTGCTGTCTCCCTGAATTCACGCCTTCCCTGGTCAGCAGTGGGAGTGCAAGGCAGCTGGTTTCTCTGGGCCAGGAGAGCTGCAGATGCTGGGCCACTGTCTACAGGCCTCCTTGCCCTGGGGTCTTCAAGGCCCTGCTTCCTCTCTGTCTGGGGGTGATACCCCCCAGAGTCAGATTTAGAGGAACCTTTGTTCTTTTGTGAAAAAAAAAGAGATACAGACATAGGAAGATATAGATTTAGATATAGATACAGGTATGGATATAGGTATAGGATTGAACCATTTGGAAGAACCATTCTTACATATCGAAATGGCCCATTTCGTGTGGTTCAACCCAACATAGTAGTTACAAAGACAGAAATGTAACGATGACATAAACACTGATGGACACGCATATACACAGACACATAAATGCATGTACCTATTTTTAAATGATACAATAGTCATTGAATTTATCAGTTTTTCTGAACTGGCTCAGACAAATCTCATTGACCTTTGTTCTACCCTCTGTGCCTACCCCACCCCCACTCTCTAAGCACTAAGACCTTGACTGTAGAGGTCCAAGCGCCTCTCTAGTCTAAGGGCTCACTTCAGTGGTGACCAGCCCTCCTGGGATCCCTGGTTAGGATGGAACCTCCTTCACCTGATGTAGGGCTGAACAGCCAAAAGAGAGCTTTGGCAGCAGGAAAATCTTGAGTCGAATCTCCACCTTGCAACTTACAGCTGGTGTGACCTTGGTTAGGAGGACATCTCCTGGAGTCTTGTCTGAGAATAGGGGGCTGTAAAGAGGACCCCCTTGGTTGGGCCTGTGTGAAGATGAAATAGCAGACTGTATTCCAGAACCTGCCACAAGACACACAAACGGCCTTAATGGCTTGCTGGTCTCCTCCTACGCTCTTTTTCTTGCTGGGCTTTTCTTAGCTTCCGGGAGGGAAAAATTGCTTTGGACTCTGTGCATGGGGGAGACAGAAGACATTTTTTACATAAACTTTTTTTAATGACAAAAGTAATCCAAGTTCATTGTATAAAATTCAGAGAAATAAAACGAAAGGAGAAAGGAAATGCTCTTTAATCCTACAACCTGAGACTACCAGAATTAATATTTTATATTATGAAGAATTCTCTCATTTATCATTTGCAAGTAAAGAAAACCTGATTCAAACCAGTTTAAGAGAAAAGGGAATGTATGAGGTCACGGGACTAAAATGCTCAGAAGTTTGTCAGACGTCAGCCACAGATGGCCTGGGCACTAGACAATGTCATCAGGGATCTACCTGTCTCCATCTTTACATCTGCTTCCTCTGTGTGGTTTCAGCCTATGGCAGGAACGATGGCCACCAGCAACTCTAGGTGGACCTCCTAGCTCCTTACCTACAACAACAGAAAGAGAGCATCTCTGTCTCCATTGCTCTTGCCAAAGTCCCAGAATTCCATTTGATTGGTCCAGACTGGGTCATGTGCCCATTCCTGAGCCAATCCCTGCAGTTCTGATTGAGCAAGGCTGTGTCATATGTTCATGCTGGGGCTTGGGGATGAAGTCAGTCCCATGTGAACACACGGCCTAAAAGTGGAGGAAGGCCAGTTCCCCAAAGGAAATTGGGGTGCTCTTTCCAACAAAAGGGTGCATGGATGCTGGGCAGACGAAACAACTCATGTCCATCAGACATTTGGAATATAATCATATATAAATATATTTTCCAAAAAATATTTGATCCAAAGTGTTGGGAGCTTGGAGAGGCACATGCTAACCCCCGATCCAAATGCCAGCTCTACGGTCCTTCCCTGAGGCTGCACCCTGCAATTCCGCCACAGAGGCCTTTTGGTTTCATGCCCTTATACACCCCGCAGCCCCACCACATGGGCCACCTCTGCAAATCAAACTTCCAACAGACATGTCTCCTCTATAGAGAGCCAAGGTGACTTCAGACTCTGAGAAGGCAGAAGCATCAGAAAAGACATGCTGGGCCTCAAAGGCTATGAAAAGGAGAATGGCATCAAATTTCATTTGCCACCAAACAAAAGGTGGCTAGAACAACCGTCAAAAGATTGGGACTTGCGTTCTGCCTCTTCTGTGACGACCCCTCTCTGGTCCCCAGTGGGTCCACCCATAAAGGACAAGCTCTGGTCACAATAACAGCACTTGTCGGGTCCCCGTGCCCAATCTCCTGAAATCAGCATCCTAATTTCCTTTTGGAGAATTACCTCTCTCCCTCAGAGGAGCAGTTTGGGTGGAGTGAAGAATCCGGTTGCTTACCACGCTACGTGGAAGCCAACAGGACAAGATCAGTCCTCTCCCCTCTGCTCTGTAGCCGGGGGCCAGGTGTGTGATCCAAGTGTGGCCCATCAAGTGCATTCACGGGGACTTTGTTCGTAGAACGAAGGATAGACAGATGAAGACACTACCCCGCTGTGGTCTGCCTTGTGGCCAGGCCATTCCCACCATGACACTATGGCTGTATGTGCTGCTCCCTAGGTGTCCAGAGCATCTCTACCATATCCGCACTGGTGACTCCTTGACATCTGCCAATACATTTCCCAGTGCTAGTCTGTTTCTGTTGCTTACAGCCAAAGCACCTACACCACTCAGTGCTGAGAGGACAGCTGTGACAGAGACCACTCCTGAACACTCATTTCCGTGTTTCCCCATTCTTCTCGAATGCATCAATAGATTGCATTTCCCAGCCTCCCTTGCAGGTAGGCGAGACCATGTGACTAAATTCTGGCCACTGGAATGTGGGCATTAAATGATGTGTGTCACTTTCAGCCCTGGCAGGTAGAACCTTAAAGCAATTCTCCGAGGAGAGGACTCAGGTCCTAGAGGGGGCAGGGCCACGCGATGGATGGGGCCTGCATGGATGCTTGCATTGGGCGTGGGACCATTCTCATCCCCACTCCCTGCCGCCATTTCAGACCACGGGAGTGAGAGACAGAGCTCCATTGTCGCATGCCACAGAGACTCTGAAGTTTACTGGTTACAGCAGCTGGAACGTGTGCCCTAATTCCTGCAGTCATTCTCCCAGAAAAGGGCTCTATGCCTCTAGGTTGGCAAAGAAGACACCCATTAAAGCCAAGAAGTGACCACCAGCTGCTGCTTCCCTTGCCGGCCCGGGGAGGGGGCGAGCTCCCCCAGACCCCGGGCCAGGCCACGCCTCGTGTAACACAGAAGTTTGATCCCCACAGAGCCTCAGCCTGGGGCAGGCCACGCTGAGACTGCTCCTTTATTGCTCCTTCCAGCAGAACCTCCAATGACATTAAGAGCGAAGTTTCGTCGGGGACCCTGGGATTTTGAAGTGACTTTCGGATGTTCTGGAGTCTTCTCTTCAGAGTTCACTGGGCTGGGCCTCTTTTCCCAGAGCGCTTGGGGAAGATCCTTCCCTGAGTAGAAGAGCAGATGTTAATTTGCATATATGCATGTTTCTGGCCTCTGATGAGATTAGAAGGTGCATTTTTAATCAAAACCTCCAGCGAGGCTGGGCCCTGGGAGGCAGACTCGAGGTGGGAAGAGGAAATGTCACAGCAAAGAGGGCGTGGGCCTGGGAGAAAGAAAATCTCAGAGCCGAGCTTTGTTTATAACATCGGAGATGGGTGGGCGGGCCTCTGTGGCTGGGAAACTGGGATAGACCTGGATGGGGGCTCTGAAGCCGGAACTCCCGCCCGATGTCCTGCACTAGCTATCCGTGAAATCTGGACAAATCCTGCCTGTCCCTGAGGTCCAGTTTGCTCTACAAAATGGAGGGTTGGGGTGATGCCACTGTACATATTAACTCTTTCAGGTTATTGGGAGGTGAAGAATAATATATCACGGACATGAAACGTTTTGCAAGTATCCTGCCCCAATTATGTGGGTGGGAACAGGAGAGCTTACCCTCCCTGCCCCTGTCCCCTGTTCCTGAAGAAGGGGCTACAGACACCAGTCTAGGGGTCAAGAGGCTTGTCAGAGGGAAGTAGCCTTTCCCACCACGATGCCTAGTTTGGAGGCAGGTGTAGGGTGGGAACTATCCGGCAACCCTTCTGGTGAGTGGGAGATTCTCTCCTTTCAGAGAATGTTGAGAAATTATTCCAGGGTGGACCCTGTGCTCCTTGACATACCTAATTCACAAGTCTTCTAAAAAGATGAGCCGCGTCTGCAAGTATTTCTCGAACATATCAAGTACTTGGCCACTTCCAAGCCTTTGCAGCGGCTGTTCCCTCTGCTTAGAATGCTTTTCCCCCGTAGTTGAGACTCCACTTTCACTCGTGTCTCTGCCGCAATGTTACCCGCACGGAATGACCTTCCCTGATCATCCCCTCGCTCTCTTACCTCTAACCCAGGGCTGTTCAGCCTCGGCACTGTTGGCATTTTGTGCCGAATGATTCTTTGTTGTGGGATCCTGTCCCGTGCCTTGTAGGACGTCCGGCAGCATCTCTGACCTCTACCCACCCGATGCCACTAGCACCTACCGCCCAAAGGTTATGACGATCGAATGTTTCCAGACATTGTCAAACTTGCCCCAGGGGTGGGGGTGGGGACAAAATCTTCCCAGGTGGGAACTGCTGGTCCAACCCGTTTTATTTCTCTATATGGGACTCGGGACCCCCTGAAATATGTTTTCCGTGTTTTTCTGATCATCTGTTTATCAGCCATCTCCTGCACTGGAAGGCGAGGTCCGCTCAGTCAGGGACCCCATCTGCCCTGCTCCCCAGGGTGCCCCCAGGCCCAGGGTAGCGCCTGGTCGCTCTAGGGGCCCAGAGAACGCTTGTTGAATAAATAAGCCAATGAGAGAAAAAAAGCGGCAGCTCCAGCAAATGTGTGTCGCGTGATCCTGTTAATGTCCGTGTGCACACGTGTGTAAAGACACAGAGGAATGCGTTCTCCTGGCAGCTGGTGCAAAAAGCCTCTAGAAAGTGGCCACTCTCTGCCTGAAGGACACCGTTCTTCACAAGGCCACTTTGAGCAGGGCGCCCCTGTGGCCCGTTGAGGTCAGCTCCCTCCTGGGCTTCTGAACAGGGAAGAAACTGCTCTGCATGAGACAGAAACACAGAACCCTCTGCTCCTTCCCAGAGAACAAAAGCCAGGGTGTGTGCGGTGGAATGCAGGGTCCTATATGACCGCAGCCCCTACCCCTCTGACCTTCAGCTCCTTTGCTCTGCCTTTTATAAACTCATCCCTTGCCACACTGGTCTCCTTGATATTCTCCAAATGCTCCAAGTGTAACCTGCCTCAGGGCCTTTGCACTTGCTGTTGCCTCTCCCTAGAACACTCTTATACCACTTACTTTCATGGCTTGCACCCTCCCCATCTCCCTAGGTGTCTACTCAAAAGTCACCTCTTCAGGGAATCTTTTCCTGACCACCCTATTTATTTAGTGTCTGCATTGTCTGTCTTCCCCAGGAGAGTGTCAGCTCCCTGAGGGCAGGGGCTGGGGATGGTTTTGTTCTCTGCTGCACATCCCCAGCACCCAGATTATTGCTTCGCACATGCTTGGTGGGAGGGGTGTGTATGTGCAACGCATGTGGCATGTGTGTGACTTACTTAACACTGTGACTCCGGGACCTAAAACAACACCTGGCACACAGTGAATGCTTAGGTTAAGTTCCCCAGGGCCCACCCTGAGACACAGAGTCAGGCGAAAGTGATTTTAGTAGGAAGTATTTTCAGGAAGAATTTATAAGGAATAGGGGAGTGGAACAGGGAAGGGAAGGAGGTCGAGGGAGGGGCGTATCACGAAACGTCCTATGGAAGGTGCCTGAGGCCGGAGACCGCATGGGTCACACATCAGAGTTACCCCATTTAGGGGCAGGGGAGGTGGTGTTTTTATACCCCAAACCCATAAACCTGCTCTAGAGGGATATGCATGCCCAGGCACTTCCGGTTCTTTGTGCATCCAGGCAAAGCATGTTCCAGAAACCAAAATGACACAGGTGCTGGATGTTGGGAGAAATAGCACATCCAGAACTGAGATCTCATGTGTTGCAAGATGGTAAAGGATCCGGGGGTTTGTGCGTGGAGCTCTGACAGCATCCGGCACGGCAAGCGCACCCCGTATCTGCTGAATACACACTCTAGCCTAGCTCCGTTGCAACCGGAACGTCCTTGCAGCTGAAGAAGTGACCTCGTTCCACGCTTCTGCTGTTATCACCCCCTCCGACTCGCACTTCCCACTGGAACGAGGACGCTAGGACCACCTGCAGGGGCTGGCCAGGGCTGAGTGAGCGGGCACACGCCGGCACCCACATCCCGCTCCCTGAGGTTCAGGCAGAGCTGCCCCCAGCTCAAGGCTGGGTGTCCTTCTCGGTTCATCTGTTTTGCACCCTGCGGTTCCGCCCACGGAGCCCCTGGCCCTGGAGCAGGCCTCGCGCTCATCTGCTTCCTGCGCTGCGGCTCGGGTCAACGCTGATCACCCTCTGACACCTCCGTGCCTTGGCAGGGGCTGTGCCCGCCGCCCGGAATGCCCTCCTTTCCCGTCTCAGCCTCGAAATCCGTGTCCTGCCTTCAGGGGCCAGCTCAGATATCACTTCTTAAGTGACTGAAACCTCCTCCTCCAACTGCCTTTCCTCTGGGCCCTTCCAATAAACACCCAGCAGAGACCCACCCCCCCACACCCCATCGCCATGGCCCCAGCCCGGACCCCACGGACTATTCCTGTCGGTCTCCCCGTTTAGGCAGCAACTGTAGCTCTGTCTGTTACCCCAGTGCCTGTTAGCTGCCTGGCTTTCTAGAACATGTGTAGAATATGCTAAATAAATGAACCCATCGACCAACCCATCCAAAGGGGAAGAGAAAAGAGACGCTACTTGGACCTGAATCCTTTCCCAGGGCGCGTGGACCTGGAACTGGGCACTCAGAGACTGCCCCGACCTCTGAGGGTACCACCAGGCATCCGCCTTCTCGGGTTCCCCTTCCTTCCGGCGGCCTGCCCTGGCCTTCCCTCAGTCCCTAGGGCCGCCATGACTTCTCCCCCCATCGTTTCCTGCTCCAGAAACTTCTGGAGCTGGGTCAGACTCCAGGGCCCCAAGAGTTAACCGCCTCAACCTCAGCCCAAACTGCTTATTGTCGAACGGATCTCTTGGGCCAGCCAGAGTGCCGGGGAGCCCGGGCGAGCTGGGTCGAGTGGAGGTTTATTTTTCTGCTGACTACCATCTCCCGGTCGAGCCTGTTTCCCAGGACAAATCTCCGGCCCCGTTTTCCCTGGCTCTCTCTCCCCCTATAAAAACAACTTTATCTCTAAAGAGCAAATAACACCCAGCGCTCATAACAGATGCCAAGAACTGTTTCTGTTTTGATTTTTGAAAATAAAAATTCAACTGTGTTCAATAAAATCCAGAAGCCGCTTCCCTCTGTGGAAATTAAAGGAATCCAAGACGCCCGAGAAGCCACCGACCTTCCTAATTAAAGCTGCAGCAACGGCGGGAATCTGCTTCCTACAACCAGCCCGCTCTTGCTGAGCTGAGAACAAAGCCGACCCCATCAATATTTCATTCTCTCTTTTCTTCCACGATAACAATGCCGTGTGTTCTGAGTGCGCCCCCAAAAAAGACATGCAGAGCTATGTTAATTAGGGTTTAAATAATTGACGCCCCAGATCTCGCTGTGTTTCCGGAAGTGTGCAGGGTGGGTTGTGGGCTCGGCCCATAATTGCATCTGTTCACAGTCACGGCCTCTGTCTGTCTGTCTGTCTGTCTAGTTTGGCAGGTATGGGCTCAGAAAAAGACCAGTCCCAGTTCTCCTAAATTGCTCCAGTCCTGAGGTTTCGGGTGTTTTCTTGCTTTCAGCTGTAGGCTGGAGTCTGTCAGATGTGTTAACTTGAGGCCCGCTCGCAGGAGGTGAGCTCTGTACTTTGTCCTGCCTGGGCCAGGGGCCAGGCCACCCCCAGGTCTCTGCCTATGTTCTGGGCACACTCTCTAGATGCCTGATGGGCAGGAAAGGCATACTGAGTAGTTTTTCAACAGAAGGAAGAAAAGGAGAGAGAGAGGGAGGGAGGGAGGAAGGAAGGAAGGAAGGAAGGAAGGAAGGAAGAAGGAAAGAAAAAGGAAGGAAAAAGAAAGGAAGAAGGAAGGAAGGAAGGAAGGAAGGAAGGAAGGAGGAAGGAAGGAAGAAGGAGGGAGAGGTGGGTGAATGGATGGGCGTGTGGAGGGATGAATGAGTTTGTCCTCTGGGCCCATGATGACTTATCTCTTCCTAGGTGGGAAAATAAAAACAGGGAAAACAATCTAGCCTCATGTCCTCCTGTGCAGAGATAGCACCTTTGTACCGTGTTCTATAAACAGCAATGAGAGGAGCTGCAGGGCAGTGGCTCAGAACCCTGGACCAGACTACCAGGGAGTGAATCCCAGCTTTGTCAATTACGAGCTGTATGACCTTGGATGAGGAAATTGGCTTCTCTGGGCCTCAGTTTCCTCATCTGTACAATGAGGTAAAACGAGGATAATAATAGTACCTATCTCATAGGGTTGATGTGAACATTAGGTTGTTGTGAGCATTAGCTGAATTATATCAAGTAGAAGCCTGTATCGCTGTTCAAAGTCACTGCCTCTCCAGAGGTTGGGCAGTAGTGGCTGACCCTGCCTACCTGAGGAGGACCTACTATAATGTCCAGTGTCCAGAGAGGCCTTCAGATGAGGTAGGTACCTGGGATCCCAGCACTCTGCCTTCCAATTCTCACATTATTCATTACCCATCAAATTGCTGATCTGTTATTGGAGGTCACTGTCACGTCTACAGGGCTCTCTGCTGCCCTGATGGCCTTCTGACCTCCAAGACTCAGGGCTTTGCCAGGTGGTTTTAAATATTGGGACCTGTCCTCTGAGCTGCCCAGGTACCACACAAGCAATCTGTGTCGCTGCAGCCCGGCCATTGCCACCTGCATCCGGAAACCTGGGCAGTTGGAGTCCAGCTCAGGATGTCACTTTGAGATCAGTATGGCTGCCAAGTCTGCCCCAGCCCACGCAAGCCCACGGGGAAGCCCAGTGCATTGTTGATAAAGAAGTAGAAGTACCTATCTGCATGGAGGGCCAGCTAGGGTATGAGTCCTTTGCAGACACCATGCTTCCTGCCTTCAACATCTTGCCCTCTGGACCTTCTTTCACCCCCACACCCCAAACCCAATCCCTGCAGGGTCCTAAAACATGGAGGTCATTACTTGACTCTGACTCGAGTGCTTAAAGGTCATCCCAAGATCCTGGGTCCCAGGCCTCACCTATCTGTGCACGGTCATCTCCGGCCTCTGCTGTCCACCTGCTCAGAAGCTCTACCTTTCCCATTCACACCTCCCGGCCTTTACCCACATGGTGCCTTCTGCCAGGAATGCCCTTCCTCCTCTTCACTGGTGACTCCTACTGATCAGTCAACACTCAGGTACAATGTGATTGTGATAAGTAGCTGTTCCTTGTGGTTCCCACAGTATTGGTCACAAAATTATACAGTGAGTGGTGTCTACATCTGTCTTCTCAATTATACTGGGAGGTAGCACAGATAGGGTGTGGGGGTGAGACGGGACTCATCTCCAGTGTCTAACACAGGATCCGGCCCACAGCAGTTCTCAGTTATGTGAGTGGAGGGATGGACAGAAAGATGAATGGATGGATGGATGGACAGAAGAATGGATGGATGGTTGGGTGGATGGATGGATGGATGGATGAAAGGATAGATGGATGGACAGATGAATGGATGGATGGATGGACGGATGGATGATGGCTGGATGAAAGGATGGTTGGATGGATGGATGGATGGATGAAAGAATGGATGGATGGACAGATGGATGGACGTATGGATGGATGAGTGGATGGACGGATGGATGGATGGACAGATGGATGGACGTATGGATGGATGAGTGGATGGACGGATGGATGGATGGACAGATGGATGGACGGATGGATGGACAGGTGGTTGAAAGGATGGATAGATGGATTAATGGATGGACGGACAGATGAATGGATGGACGGACAGATGAATGGATGGATGGATAGATGAATGGATGGTTGGATGGATTAATATGGATGGACAAAAATGGGTACGTGGCCAGGTGGGTAAGTAGGTAGCACTTGGTGGATGTATAGGTGGATGAATGGATGGACAGGGTAGAGCATTGGTAGACAATGGCTAAGGGGAAGGATGAAGGCTGGATGACTTTTGTCACTGATCTGCCTATCCGATCCACTTCTAGAGCCCACTCTTCCGATCCTTCTGACACAGGCATGTCTTCTCTGGCCCAGAAACACAGACCGTCTCTGTTTTATAAATGCCTCCCCAGACTGCAGCCCTGGAGCGGAGCTGAACTGGATGGACAGACATCTCTGATGAGGGGGCCTGAAGAACTGGGAGTCCTGGAGTTCCTGGGAGAGCGTAATCTTCCTCCAGTGGGGACAGGAGTTGTTCTCCTCCTGGCCGTCTTTATGCCCTTCTGTGTTCGAGTCCCTGGAAAAGCCTCCCACACACACTCCTTTCTGCACTGCCTGAAATTCAATCCTTTCTAATGAGGACTTGCGTTTTCCAGGAAGTCTCAGCTGAAAATACAGTTCCTGCTTCTGGGAGTCGCTGATGCCTCAATATGATTAGCGTTTAAGCTGAGAGAAGCACAGAAAGGTAAGATCTAGCTGTCGAGAGGAAGGATAGTAAGACACGACACAGGACAGCCAAACGGCGGGGTCCCTCAAGGCACAGGGCTCTGGTGGGTGGAGAGGGTGGAGATGGAGCTAAGCTGCCAGTTATCCCGCTAAAGTCGTGCTTAGCAAACCACTCTTGGATGGTGGGCGGATTTAGCAACGGCCTGCTATACAGACAGCCGTCCTCTGTGAGGTTCTGCATCCGTTCCCTTTTCTTTTGGTAACTCCGCTCTCATTTCCTTTGGAAGGAATACCATGCCCTACCCCACCTCCATGCGGTTCTCGCTGGATTAACACTCGTCTCAAGCCAGGCCATGTGACCACAAATGGGAACCAAAGGGAAAATGCTCTCTGTGTTCACTGGGCTTCTGACACGCTCAGGCTGTCAGCATGGCAGCCAGCTCATCAGCCAAGGGGAGCGGCTGCCAGGGGGAGGCTGGCACAGAGGACAGGCAGGCTGGGAGATGGAGCCAATGTCACCCTTCTGAAATACATTCCACGCCCCAAGGCTCAGGTGTTTCTTCCCTACAATGAGGAGCCCTGAAGGAAGCACCCACCTTTCCTCCTTCCATCTGCCCAGGCCCTGTGCCTGAGACCCGATCTACCCCACGCCAGCTCTCAACAGTGTCCTTCCTGGGGCTCCCCATGCCTTTGCCAGCTCAGCAGTAGAGGCCTAGAAGGCAGACGTGGGGACTTCTCCTCAATTTCTCAGGAATTGTCAGCTGAAATGGAATAACACTGACTAACCTCTAGGAACCCAGGCAGGGAAGTCCTGGCCTTTCTTGACCCCTTGGAGCGTCCAAGTATTCATCTTCTGGGCCTGGCACAGTGCATAGAGAATGGGTGTGATGTCTGTGTTGGAGATGAACGCTAGCCTAGCTGGGAAGATCAACACACTCTAAGCCCCACCGCAGGGCCTTTGCCCATGCTGAGCTCCCAGCCAGGAGCATTGGCTGTTGTCTACCTAATGAAACCCTCCCCTCTGCTTAAGGGCCGGAAGAGATGCCACTTCCTCCAGGAAGCCTTCCCCAATGCCCCCCTCGTGGAGGGCATCTCCCTCCTTTTGGTCTGGTGCCTTTGCTGGAGCTCGTAGCTGGGTGCCTTGGGGCTGTCTGTCTATGCATGTCTGTCTATCTCTCTCCTCTCCAAACCTGGAAGTCTGGGGAGGGCAGGGACTTGTCTCTGCTCCCCATGGGCCCCTGGCACCCCACAGTTGTCCCCCATTCTATGAGATACTGCTCCTCAGTTTGAGGCCCTGTTATCTGTCTTGTCTCATTTTGGTTGCTGGCCTTTGGGGACACAAAAGACAGGCTTGTTCTCCCATTTCTGTATGTGGTTCCATGACTTTCAATCTGACCAGACTCGGACACAGTCATGAAGCTGGAAGGGTCCCCATGGGTCGTGGAGTCTGCCTCCTGCCATTCACCCCACCAGCAGGGAGGATCTGGATAGACGTCTCATCCTCACTGGCCCAGACACGCAGCAGCTGGGCTCCCCGCCAGCTCTGCCCTGAAGCTGCCGGGTGACACGGGGTTCTCGGAGCCTCATTTCGCTCACAGTGTGCAGGCAATTGTGCCTCTTCCTGACGGCCCAGAACAGGACGAGAGGAGGCCTCTGAGCTCTCCAAGCCTATCTGCTTCTTTGGGGCTCACATGGTGGTGACGAGTACCACCTGCAATGTGCCCATTGTGCAAATGGAAAACCAAGGCCGGGGCAGTGCTTGTCCACGCAGTCGCCTTGCTGGCAGGAGGAGCTGGGTGCCAGGAAGATCGAGCCAGGCCGATCCACACTGACCAATGGATCCTCCTTGTCCAGAGCCAGAGAAGCTGGGGCGGTAAGCCAACATCCGGAACAAGCCCCACCCGCTCTGGACCTCTCACCAGGGGCATTTCTGTACAGCTAGACAGCCCCAGTGAGCACGCGCTCACGCCACTGCGCACTCACCGCGGCACTTGGCAGCCATCATCTCACTTGGTATTCACAACACTATGTGAAGTGGGAGTCTCACTGTGCCCATTGTATTGATAAGGAAACTGAGGTTCAGAGAAGTGAAGTGACCTGCCAAGGTCACACAGTTAGCAAGTGGCTAAGCTGGGGTCCAGGTACCCGACCCAGATCCCCTCACTCTCACAAGCCACTTTTGCACTTGCCTATTCACTTTTGACCTTCACAGTGGCGCTGTGAGTGGGTCAGTGTAGATTGGCAGCCCCATTTTATCTATTTATTTATTTATTTATTTTTGAGACAGAGTCTCACTCTCTTGCCTGGGATAGAGTGAGTGCTGTGGCGTCAGCCTCACAGCAACCTCAAACTCCTGGGCTCAAGCAATCCTTCTGCCTCAGCCTCCCGGGTAGCTGGGACTACAGGCATGCGCCACCATGCCCGGCTAATTTTTTCTATACATATTTTTAGTTGTCCAATTAATTTCTTTCTATTTTTTAGTAGAGATGGGGTCTTGTTCTTGCCCAGGCTGGTCTCAAACTCCTGAGCTCAAACAATCCTCTCACCTCGGTCTCCCAGAGTGCTAGGATTATAGGCGTGAGCCACTGCACCCGGCCAGCATCCCCATTTTATAGATGAGGAAAGCGAGACCCAGAGAGGGACAGTGACTTGCCCCAGGCCCCACAGCAAGTCAGGAGAGGAGAATAGACTTGAACACGGGGCTCCCGACACCCATGCTCAAGCCTTTCCTGTGCCACCAGGCGGCTGCAGGAGTCATGCTGGTCTCTTCAAGGTCCCTTGGCAGAGGTCTCTGTCCCTAAATCTAATGGGTTTGCCAGTCGTTAGTTGACACGGACCCTTGACAGCATTTGACGTGTCATTCCCTACGTCCCCGCCAAGCGTCCTGGGCTGCTCGCTCTGTGGTTTCTCCAACTTCTCTGGCTGATCCTTCTCGGCGTCCCCCAGGGCACCTCTTTCTCAGCCCAGGCCTTAAATGTCAACGTTCCTTGGGGCTTGGTACCCTCCCTGCCCTGCCTTCCCCTCGATTCCTCTCCTTTCACTTAACCCTGTCTTCCCGGACGCCCTCACGGAGCTCCGTGCACCCTCCGCCACGTATTACAAGCATTTGTTCTCAGCTCAGATGGCCACTGGCTGTCTGTCCCATTGCTTGCCTGGCGGCTCCACCCAGCTGTCCTGCAACCACTCATGACTCAGCGCCTCGCGTGGCAAGGCACCTCGGAGCACACACTGCGTCGCCGGACTGGCCCCGACACTTGTCAGCTGTGTGGTCGTCACCGCTCCAGACCTCAGCGTCCCTGTCTGTGAAGCTGGACTAACGATGGCACCGCCCGGCCTCGCTGGGTTGCAGGAAGGGTGGAAAGAGTCCCGTGTAGATACAGCTCCCCACGGTGACCGCTACATGGGTGTTTTCCGTTACTGCTGGCAGTGGCTCTTCCTGCCCCCAATCCTGCCCCTTCCTCAGCCTCCCGTCTCAGCAAACGGTGCCGTTGTCCACCCCGGCTGGAAACCGAACCCTGTCCTGGCGTCCTGTTCCTTCGCTTGCTCCCCACCACTCACGCCGACACCCTGCGCTGTGCCTTTTCCCTGCTTAAAACCTCCCCAAGCACCTACCGCTCACCCCCCGACGCGCCCTCCCAGCCCTCGCCACCCGCCTCTCTCCCAGGGCCCGCGGCAACCTTCTCCCTGGTCTCACGACCTCCAGTATTGTCCCTTCTACCTGCCCTCCCTCCATCCTCAGAGCAGAGTGATCTTCCTGAGGCTCAGTCTGAGCATGTCACCACCCTCATTGTCCCCAGGATGAAGCCCCAAGGCTGATCGTGGCCTCCAAAGACCCCCAGGTTCTGGCCTCTGCAGTGTCTGTGTGTCTGTTCCTCACCCCTTTCCTGTTCTACCTGCCCGTTGGCCTGAACTGCTTAACTGTCAGCCTCTGGACATGCTTCCGCATCCACCTGGAACCCTCCTCCTCCTCCTCCTCCTCCTCCTCCTCCTCCCCGCCCCCCTGGAGCCCTCCTAACTCCCTGCCTTTGCCAGGTCTCCATGGAGAGGTGCCACAGCCTCCTGGCTTTACCCAGTGGCTGCCCCCATCCCACTAGACTGGAGTCGTCTGTCTCCTCCACTGACACTGAGACCCTAAAGTATGGTATATTATTATAGTTCTCTATCACCACTTTAAAAATTACCATAAACCTAGTGGCTTAAAATAACGCACATTTATCATCTCATGTCCCCTGGGGCAGAGGCCGGACCCCACGGCTGAACTGGGACTTGGGCTCCTGGGCTCAGGAGGCTGCAGGCGAGGTGCCCCCGGCTCCAGGGCACCGTGCTTGTCTGCGGGTTCAGTGTCTCGCAGCTGCAGGCCTGAGGTCCTTGCTGTCTTGCTCTCTGGCCATTGGAGGTGGGGGACACTCTCTGTCTCAGTTTTGAGAGGCCACCCGCGGCGCCTTGCCACGTGGCCTTTTGCAGACCCTCCCTCTGGAAGCCAGCAGGAGAAATTCTCTCTCTTCAAGAAGGGCCCGGTCTCTCCTGTAAAGACTTTTTTCATTTGATTATTTCAAACCCACCTAAAATCATCTCCTTCTTGATGAATTCAGAATCAACTGATTTGGGAGCTTCGTTGCATCTACTAAACCCCCTGACCTTTGCTACACGATGCAACCTAGTCGCAGAGTGAAAGCCGTCGTATTCTCGAGTCCTGCCCACACTCTAGGCGAGGGGATCATACAGGCGGGACTTGTCCACTCGGGGGCAGGATTCTTGGGGACCATTTTGGAGTTCTGCCGGCCCTAAAGGGGGACTGGTCTGCCTCGTCACTGCTGTGTCTCCCGCCCCTGGCATGCAGAAGGTGCTCGGTGACCCTTGATTAAACACGCAAATGAATGAATGAATGAATGAGCCAAATGGCTGCCCAGCTCCTACTTTCCTCCTTGGAGGCGAAGAATGGGATGGAGTTGGATCGGTCTGGAAGGCGACCCCTGGATTTACCTTCTAATCAACTCCTTCTCCGGAGGTACCTTCGGATGCCACTGCACTTGAGGAGAGCACGCCCCATCACTCCTCAGAGGTCACTTGGTGTGTCGAGCTGGGTGGATATCACTTGAGTGTAGACCCTTTGGAACATGACCTTGGGGTCCCCACTGTCCCCCAGGCCACCGCAAAGTGAGAAGTTTCCTCCCCTTTGCAAGGAGTCAGCTTAGTTGCTTCTTTCTGCCCCCGCGTTGGCATAAATTGTGTCCCGCTAGAGCCAGTGGAGGATCTCAGGGGAACACCCTGACTTTGGGCAGGAATCGGGGATAGATGTCGTGTGCGGTGAGCTGCAAAGAGCCGCTCCCCGAGAGGCCCGTGGCATCCTTTATTTATTTGCATTGAAATATTCATCGGGATGAGAGGCATCCATAGTAGATACGTCAGCCACTCGGCGGGCCTGCCGGCGGGAGGAAAACTGGGTGGCCTCTCTCCTAGGCAAGCAGCTCACCTGGAAAACATTTTCTGGGCATCTACCGCAGACGGCGTGCTGTAGAATCAGATTTGGTCCCTGCCCTTTGGGAGGGGTGGGGAATAAGGAGACGGCAGGGAGAAATTAGTGATTATTGAGTGCCTACTGTGTGCCAGATAATTTTTACACATTACCTCACTTAGTTCTCAAAACAGCCCTACGACCTAGGTGACAGAATCATGCATACTGTACAGATGAAGAAAATGAGGCTCAGAGAGGTTCAGTAACTTGCGAAAGGTCACACAGTATTTTGTAATCTAAAGCCCAAGGTCTTTCTTTCTGCCTTGCCTTTGTTCCTTCATGCCTTGCTTCCTGGGACCTCAAATGGGAGATCCATATAAATTTCAACAGCGGAGTAAGTGTGGTGCAGGGATAGGTCCCAGACTTGGGGTGGAGGACAGGGAGGAGATGAGGGGGCCTAACCCCAGCCACAGGCCAGGGACGGAGAAATCGTTGAGTCTTCACTTGTTGCAGAGAACCTCACTCTGGGCCAGGCCCTACTCAAAGCTCTTTAGCTCATTCAACCCTTCCAGACACTCAAGTTGTTGGGGAAACAACTTGTCCAAGCCCACCAGGTACAAAGCGGCCGAGTTGGAATTTGAACCCAGGCGTTCCATTCCCACATGCGTCTCAGAAATGGTGCAGGTGGCAGTGGATGTTTCTGAGCTCCTGACTCCGCCCGGACAACTGCTCAATAGGCCCTACACGTATTACTAATAGCTTATCGTATTCTCACAAGCACCCCTGTGAATCCTGTACTCCCTGTAGCCCCATTTTATGGAGGGAGAAACTAAACCACAGAGAGTCCCTCCCAGGGCCAAGGAGACATGAGCTGGGATTTTAGCCCATGCAGTTGGGGACCCAGAGCCAATGTGTGTACTCCTGACGTACTGCCTGGCTGCTAAATGCCCGGGGCTGCAGCCGTAGACTGGGGCAAGCACCCCTAGAGAGGGGAGACGGCATTCCCATGGGCCAGGGCCAGGGCGCAGAGGCCCAGCCAGGCAAGATGCTCCCTGGCATCCCTCCATCTCCGCTCCACTGGCTTCCTGGGCTCCTGCCACCTTTGCTCTGCTGCTGCCTGGGGTCCCGCCACCTCCACCGGGCCCTCTTCCCTTACCTTTCCTGGGTCAGGACTCTGCAGGCTCCTTCTCTGCATCTAACACCAAACCTCTGACCCTCAGCACCGGTTCCCTGAGCAGAGTTGGGTGGACAGCAGCGTGGATGTGGAATGTTCCACTCAGGGGCAAGCACACACAAACACGACTGTAGAAAGCCCAGGGAAAAAATACCGCAAGTTCAACCTCTTCTTTGGTCTGGCCTGCTTCAGAACGGAACGAGTGTGTCTATGTGGCTTTATGTTTTTAATTAAGAAAAAGTATCAAAGTAATAAATGTAGGTGGTTTTAAAAGTCAGATTATTTTGCAAGATTTAATGACGAACTGGAGGCTTCTCATGTCTCCTCATCTGCAATTCCCACTCCCTGGGAGCAGCCGCTTTCAATTATCAAAGTTCTTTCTTCTACTGTTTACCACGTTTCTACGTAATACTCAGCTATGTTTGTATTTAACAGCTTTATTGGGGTATAACTGGTATACAGCAAGCTGTACATATTTAAAGTATATACAGTAAGTCATCACTTAACATCATCCATAGGTTCTGGGATACTGCAACTTTAAGCAAAATGACGTAGAACAAAACCGATTTTACTGCAGGCTCGCTGATATAAACAAGAGTGAAGTTCCTATGGCCTATTTCTGGGCACAAAAACATCACCAAACTTCTAAATAAAGACTCAAAAACCTTCTAATATTAAACATTGAAATAAGTGTGAGCTGTACAAACATTTAAGAAAGCTTACTAAAAACAAGTAAGATAATTATTTACCCGGTTATTCCAGTTCAGGGTCGAAGGTGGTCAGGCCACTCCCCTGGCAGCTCAGGTTGCAAGGCAGGAACCAGCCCTGCACAGGATGCCATCCCACGGCAGGGCACACTCACACACACACACACACACACACACACACACCCCCATCCTGGGGCCACATCGATGCACCAATGAACCAAACGTGCGCTGCTTCGAGAAGTGGAAGCCAACTGGAGTACCCAGAGAAAACCCACGCCGACACGGGGAGAACATGCAAACTCAACCCTGTGACCTTGATGGGAATCGATGCATTTTTTCTCATCAGCGTTTTAACAAAACAACATTGAATGACATGGCATTGAATGAAACAATGTTATCTGAGAGCCCGCTGTAATTTCACAAATTTTGACATATGCATATACCAGGGACACCGCATCACCACAATCAAGATCACTGACATAGCTGTCACCACCAACGTTCCCCCAGCCCCTCCGTCATCCCTCCCTCTTGTCCCTTGCTGTGACCACCGCCTAACCCCCAGCAACCGATGACCTCATGTCTATCCTGTCAAGTTGTTTATATCTTCTAAAATTTTATACAAATACATTCACACAATCCATACTCTTTTTTGTTTGGCTTCTTTCATTTAGCACAATTATGTTGAGGTTTTTCCATGTTGTTCCATTAATAAATTCATTACATTTTATAGCTATGTCGTGTCCCACTGCGTGGATATACCATCATTTGTGTACCCGTTAGCTTGATGGATATTTAGACTGTTTCCGGTTTTCAGCTCCTACAAATAAAGCAGCTATGAACACTCATGTACAGGTCTTCGTATGGACATAAGCTTTCACTCCTCTGGGGCAAACACCTAGAAGTGAAGTAATTCACTCATGTGATAAGCGTCTGCATAACTTTTAAAAGAAACTCCCAAACTCTTTTCTGAAAGGTCGTACCATTTTACTTTCCAACCAGCACTATCTCAGAGTTCAAGCAGTTCTACGCCCTCGCCACTACTTGGTATGCTCAGTGTTTTCACTTTTAGCCCTTCTAACAGGTGTGTGGTGCATCTCACTGTGGTTTTAATTTACATTTTCCTGACGATTAATGATGTCGAGCATGTTTTCGTGTGCTTGTTTGCCACCTGTTTGTCTCCCATACTGAAGTGCCTGTTCCAATCTCTGGCTCATTTTTTCATTGGGTGATTTGTTTTATTATTAAGTTTTGAGAGTTCTTCATATATTCTACATCCGAGTCCTTTATCGTATATATTATTTGCAAATATTTTCTCACAGTTGGTGAATTGTTTTTTCACTCTCTAAACAGTGTCTTTCAAAGAGAAGTCCTAAATTTTGATGATACTCAATTTATCAATTTTTATCTTTTATGGAACATCTTTTGATGTTTTCCTAAGAAATCTATGACTAGCCCAAGGTCACACAGAGATTTTTTCTCTTTTGTTTTTTTTCCAGAATTTTATGGTATTAGGTTTTATATTTTAGGTCTATAATCCATTTTGAGGTCTATGGTTAATTTTTATACATGAGGAGAATTGTGGATCAAAGTTAATTTTTTGCATATACATATCTAATTATTCTGCCATTATTTATCCAAAAAACTGTCCTTTCTCCATTGAATTCTTTTTGCACCTTTGTTGAAAATTGGTTGTCCACATATGTATGGGTCTGTTTCATTGATCCATTTGTCTATCTTAACATCAGTGCCAAACAGTATTGATTACTATATTGAATACTGTATTGATTAGTTGATGTAAAGCAGTGTTAGTTTTCCAACTCTGATCTTCATTTTCAAAACGTTTTGGTTCTTCCAGTTCCTTTGTATTTCTATGTGAATTTTCAAATCACCTTGTCAATTTCTACAATGAAGCCTGCTTTTTGATTGGGATTTGCAATTAAGTGGTAGATCAATTGTGGGAGAAATAACATTTTAACAATATTGAATCTTCTGATCCATGAACATGGTATATCTCTCCATTTATCTAGGTCTTATAGAATATCATTCATCAGTAGTTTGTAGTTTTCAGTGCACAGGTCTTATACATCTTTTGTCAGATTTGTCTCTGAGTATTTCATATTTGCTAGTACATGGTATACGTTATTTCAATTTTCAATTAGTCATTGATAGTACACGAAATAAAATTGATTTGGGTATATTAATCTTGGATGCTGAAACCTTGTTACTCTCACTTATTAATTCTGGTAGGTTTTTTATAGAGACCATGGATTTTCTACATAGACAATCATGTCATCTCTGAATAAAGATAGTGTTATTTCTTGCTTTCCAATCTGGGTGCTTTTTGGTTGTTTTTCTTGCCTTATCACATTGGCTAGATCCCCTAGAACAATACTAAATAGAAATGGGGAGAGTGAGCATACCTCATTCTTGATCTTAGGAAGAAAGCAATCAGTATTTCATCATTAGGTATGATGCTAGCTATAAATTTTTGTATATGCTCTTATCAAGTTAAGCAAATTTGATCACAGCTTGCTGCAATTTTTTTTATCAAAAATCAATATTTGGTTTTTTAAATGTTTTGCATGTATCCATTGAAATACTCATATGGTTTTTCTGGGTTTTAATTTATTTTATTTTAGAGACAAGATCTCGCTATGTTTCCCAGGCTGATCTTGAACTCCTAGGCTAAAGTGATCTTCCCACCTCAGCCTCCTGTGTAGCTGGGAGTATATAGGTATACGCCACCATGCCTGGCTTTATTTTATTAATATAGTGAATTGTGTTGATTGATTCTCAAATGTTAAACTAACCTTGCATTCCTGGAATAAACTTCACTTGGTCATGATGTAGTATCATTTTTATACATTATTGGATTCAAATTGCTAAAATTTTGTTAAGATGTTTTGCCTTTATGTTCGTGAGGGATATTGGTCTATAGTTTTCCTTTCAGGTAATATCTCTGT
>NW_012149674.1:570412-584318 GCF_000956105.1 Propithecus coquereli
GCCTGGTCTCCCTGGACTCTTCCTGCCACCTCCCCAACTCAGGGAAGCCACTGGGCTCTGCCTGGGTCCCCTCTCCCTGTGCGTCTCTCAATCTGCGGTAAGCAGAGTGACCAGAGGGCTCACCCCACCTGGTTCCCATCTCTCGGGGATCAGTGTCCTTCATTTCCTCATGTACACTGGCTTAAAAACCAGCGCTTCTTCTGTCTCATCCAGTTTTATCATTGTTTCCGGCGAAGCATACCTCTAGTCCCTATTGTTCCACTTTGGCCGGAGATAGAAGTCTTCATCTATTTATTTTTTTGATTTGTTCGTGTTTAGGTGTCCGCGTTGACCTGTGGCTATGATTCCTTACAGACGATCCTCCACCCTCCACCTCCACACTCCTTCCCTTCCCCCATCCTCTCAATACAGATTTGGTTAAAAAAACATTAAATATTCACATTACTATGACTTTGAAACTATTACTCACAGCTGAGTCATACGGTATACTGGGACTGAGTTACTTGCTTTTACATCTTTTAGTTGTCAGCAAAGTTAATATTTGCCTTTTTTTTAAAAGTTTGCTTTCTTGTCTAATGGTTTATTCTTTTAATTTAGAGTTTCGTGCTCAAATAACAGGAAAGTCAACAGTGACCGGAGGAGGGAGTTACTGTGGGATCTGGACTACGTGGGCTGAGGCCACGTTCGTGTCCCTAACATAGCAAAGGGGTGTGGCTGGGTCTCTGGCTTTGACACACAGCCCCTGGCCCTCCGCACACACCCTGCATGTCCCCGACCTATTCTGGGAAGGAAAACATGTGAGTTGGAGTAAATAGGGAAGGTTAGAAGCGTGAACACAAAATGAGACACTGTATTCTGGTCATATCCGTGTTGTATTGCCAATGTCCTATGTGACCTCAAGCATGACCCTTCCCTCCTGAGGCCCCTGGTTATTAGCCATGGCATGGGCGTGAGGCTACACAATGGCAAACATCTCCCCGAGATCTCCAAGGTCCTGCAGGGCAGGGGGTGGCCATGGTGACACTGGGGGCCTGAGAAATGCCCAGGTTCCTGCCTCAATTCAGCCAAGACCCAGGTAATCCTTTGTATCTAAGAGGGGGCATGCGGGTCGTTTGGGGCCGTCAACAAACCTAATGGACAAGAGCCTCAAGGAGCAGGTTTCAGACCAAGATGGTGATAGGTTGAAAAAAGATAAAACCTCTGTAGCTCCCCATTGCTGGAGGTGTGTGAACAGAGCCTGGAACAACCCTGGGTGAATTTGCACAGTGTCCCGCTGCAATCGTGACACTGTACTGTCATTGGCTGTTATCTTCACTGGCTCCTGGACTAGACTGCAAGCCCCATAAGGGCTGGGACCCTGAGTGTCTAGCCCAGTGGTTCTCAGCCAGGGCAATCCTTCCCCTAGGGGACATCTGGCAATGACTGGAGACATTTTTGGTGGTCACAGCTGGGAGGAGACACTACTAGCATCTGGTGGGTAGAGGCCAGGGATGCTGGGAAACATCCTAAAGGTACAGGACAGCCTACAGCAAGGAATTGGGTGGGGCAAAATGCTAACAGTGCTGTGGTCGAGAAGCTCTGATCTAGGCTATCACTCCAACCCAGCACTCAGGGCAGGCTCTAGCCCCTGGGGGGTGATTAATACTTATTGTGGGGCCTCTGATTGCCCGACTGTCCCCCAGGAGCTGGCACGAGTCCAGAGCAGTCCATGCCTACCCAGTGTCCTGTAGGGGCCAGTTGCCCAACATAGCTTAGGGGAGGATCCCTCAGCCCAGAGCACAGTGGGGGGACTTCTGGTCAACCCCTGCCCACCTGGGGTTTCCAACCCATTCTGGCCAGACAGGGGCTGGGCTGGACCCTCAGCCCTTCCTTGATCTTTGGCACTAATGTTCCCTTGTCAGCGGAATGATCTAAGACTCTGCTTTCCTCTCTGCATCGTGGGGCAATCGGCAGGCCTGCCTGTGCGGTGGGCGCATCAGGAGCCATAAGGAGTCAGAGCATGGTCCATGAGGCAGGGGAGGGGGCCACAGAGTTTCACCTTGCAGACCCTCCAGTGAGCAACCAGGACCGGAGGGAGAAATTCATTCATCCCCATAGAAACACAAACTATGATAAGTGAATTATAGAAGGTGATGCACATTATGATATTTAAAAAAAATCAAAGCAGGGTCCAGGGAATCAGGAGGGAGTGGGGTAGGAAGGGAAGGAGGGCTGCGATCTTACGTGGGGTAGACACGGGAGGCTTTGCTGGGAAGGCAGCACTGATCAGTGGGTATCTGCGGGAAGAGTGTCCAGGCAGAGGGAACAGCCAGTGCGAAGCTCTAATGGGGAAACGTGCCTGGTGTCTTGGGGGGCAGCAAGGAGGCCAGTGTGGCTGGAGCAGAGTGAGCAAGGTAGGCAGCAGGGGACAGGAGGTGAGCGGGAGAGGGAACAGGAACACGCCAGTCTGGGCCTTGTGGACACCCCGGTTTTGCCGCTGTGATGGGAAGCCATGGGAGGGTTTTGAGCAGAGGAGTGGTGTGATTGCGTTACTGTGCTATCATTGCTGAAACAACGTAGCACATGCTTCCTGGCCTAAACTACGTAGGTGTGTTCTCACACAGTTCTGGAGGCCAGAAGACCAAAACGGTTTGTTTCACTCGGCGAAAGGCCGGCTGTCGCAGGGCGGATCCTTTGGGCGTCTAGAAGCGAACTGTTACCTCTTCCACCTGCATCCCTAGGCTGGTGGCTCCTTCCTCACACCCTCTGTCTTTTCTCACTTTCCTTCCGTGACGTGTCACTTTATTCCTGTTCTGGAATTGTACCTCCCTCTGCTCCCTCTCATAAGGACGCTTTTGACTACATCATGGATAATCCAGGCCACTCTCCTACTCGAAAGTCCCTAAGTTAATCACACCTGCAGAGTCCTCTGAGCATATTAGGTAAGACACTCGCTGCTTCGCGATTAGGACGTGCAGATCTTGGAGGCGCCACTCTTCAGCCTCTCGCAGGATCAAGTAGGGAACAGACAGACGGTGGGGAGAGGGACACGGGTCAGTTCACAAGAACAGTCCGGTATGAGCTCAGGCTGGCTTCTGTCTTTCTCCCAGCCTCAGTTTTCAGATCTGAGAAAGAGGAGCAATTAACCCCTGCCCTGCCTACAGGGCGTTGTTTAAGACAGATGATCTGCCCACCCCCATCCACTTACTCCCTTCCCCTTCCTTTCTCCCTCTCTGCCACACTGGACTTTTTTTTTTTTTTTTTTTTGAGACAGAGTCTCACTGTGTTGCCCTGGCTAGAGTGAGTGCCGTGGCGTCATCCTAGCTCACAGCAACCTCAAACTCCTGGGCTCAAGCGATCCTCCTGCCTCAGCCTCCGGAGTTGCCGGGACTACAGGCATGCGCCACCATGCCCGGTTAATTTTTTCTATTTTTAGTTATTTGGCCAATTTCTTTCTATTTTTAGTAGAGACGGGGTCTCGCTCTTGCTCAGGCTGGTTTCGAACTCCTGAGCTCAAACAATCCGCCCGCCTCGGCCTCCCAAAGAGCTAGGATTACAGGCGTGAGCCACCTCGCCCAGCCCACACTGGACTTTTTGATATTTTTTAAACACACCCAGCAGCTCTTATCTCAGGGCCTTTGCCCTGGCTGTTCCTCGTTTGGCTGCTGTTCCCAGACACTGACATGACGAGCCTCTCATCTCCTTCATTTCTTTGCTCAAATGTCCTCTTCTCAGAGACACTGTCCCTGACCACCCTCTGCAAAACCACATCCCCATCTGTCTATCCTCTTATCTGGCTTTCTTTTTCCTCTTACACAGTTATTTGTTATCAGACAAGATCTTGGGAGAAAACAAAAGGCACATTTGGCTGGGAATTTACTGAGGGGGAATTTAGTGGGCAGGGTTTGGGAGCTAACAAGGGATGTCGAAACACCCCAGGGCTAGCAACAGTGGGAAGCTAGTACCATGCCTAGGCCTAAAGGGGGCAGGGAAGGGCGTGGTGGTGCCAGAGCCCAGGGAGAGCCGGGGTATGGTGGAGGACCCTTCTGGCAGGGGCCAGGACCACAGTGTCAAAGCAGGAAGCAGCTGGGGAGGAAATGCCCAGACGTCTCTCTCCTCCCGCCTCCAGTCTCCAGCCAGTGCCTCCCACTGGCCAAAGCCACCAGAAGCTGGAGGGCGGGTGGGCCCGAGGGACGCAGCCCATGGGCTTCAGTCTCCCCAGGACACAGAGCAAGGCAGAGAAGGGCAGCGAGCAGATCCAGTGGCAAGAGGTGGGGGTGGCTGATAACCAACACATTTGTTTAATCTTTTTGAATTATCTGTTTTCCCATCCGATGTGGAAGATCCACGAAGACAAAGATTTTGTCTCTTTTGATTATTACCGACTTCCTAAGCACCTGGAACACTGCCTGGGTGCCGGTGGGATCTCCATAAATAATTGTTAGTGAACACATAAAGCAAAACCTAGCAACGAATCTGACAGGAGAACGCTTTGTGAGCTGGGGTGGGGGAGCACAGGTATATATGGGAGCGTGCCATGACCATGGTGGTTGCACTTCTTTGCAAGTGGTTTCAGAACTGCATGGATGAACCCGGGAGTTGATCTTGCCCGCGACCACGCCTGCCATTGCCATTGCTCATCTCCGTACCCCTGCTTCAGGAGAGATTCCTGGAGACCCAGCTCTGCCATGTGTTGCAGAGAGCAGATTAAGGGGAAGGAAGGAAAAGTCCAAGCAACTTTTCCTCGTCTTGGCCGAGGGAGCCGTGCAGCCCAGTACGCAGCATTTGCCCAGGGCCCCAGGGCTCATTCTTCAGGCTCTCTCGCCCCACCTGGGTGCCCCACCCAGAGCGCATCCTCCGTCAAGCTGCAAGATACAAAATGCTTGTTTAAGGAAACTTCAGACCTGCTCCGAGCCCCCTACGGATCCACCCAATAGTGTCATCCCAGGTGTCCCCCTCACGGAACCACAAGCACGGTCAGAGCCACGACTGCTTGGTTCAGAGGGGTGGCTGGCATGGTGGATTTCAGGCCTGGTGGCAGGTTGGGGAAGAGGACCATGTCGGGCCGCTCTCCCAACGACAGAAGGGCTTCCCTGGGCTATGAGAAGCCGACACTCACGGCGAGGACCTGGGATGCTGGGGTCACCCGCAGCCCACACCGAAGCGTGGCTGTCACGTTACCCGGTGCACGTGCAGAGTAGCATGGGAGGAAGCAATACCTCGAGGGATCAGTGGGCCTGGGGTGCAAGCCCCAGAGCAGCCAGCTCTGTGACCGCTCCTTGTTCATAAATTGAATCTCACACCTTCTCTCTGGGATTGTTCTGAGTGTTAAATGAACCTGAGCCTCCCAGCAAGTGCCTGGCACATAGTAGGCGCTTCCTAAGCCCTCTTCCCTGTTCTGGCTTCTCTTGGGAGCCCTAGGAGAGCCCATGTTCCCTGCAGCAGGGACAGGAGCCGGAAAAGCCAGCCCGTCCTCTACCCAGATCAGCTTCTCGGCCTTTGAAAACTTCCAAGCAGGGAAACTTTCTTCCCCAGGCCGGCTCAGTCGCCGCTGCCACCATGAAAGCCGCTCCACCTTCCCCCCACGGGCCCTCTAAGAAAACCTCATCTCCTCTGCTCAGAGCGTCTTGTCACCTGGAAAGGAGGGAGCCGAGGGGGACGCGCTAATGGGGGACGCCTCGGCAGAGGAGAAGACACAATGGATAAAAGAAGAAAGCGCATCCAAACGCGAGTTCTTGTTCTCGGGAAGAAGGGCCAGGCCTGACTTTATAGCAACAGCTTTGAGAGCAGCAGCGCTGGGATTTCGCGGCAGCGGTTCCGCGGGAAAATCAATAAGCGAGGCCGCTGTTTGGAGAGGCAGCAAGAAAGGCCACTAACGAGGCCAGATTGTAACAGTTCTGCGAGCAGCCACAATGCTCACCTTACACGGCGCGGCCGCGCGTTGGTAAATAATAAATCACAGCGGCCGGCGGGCGGCGGCGGCGCCGGACAGAGCGCGGCGCGTTTGACTGCAAAGCAGCCCCGGGCCATGAATTATTCACCGCGCCGAGATAAAACGCGGCGGGGCGGCGGGAGGAGGCGCAGCCCTGCAAACAGGTGCCCGGCGCGGAAATCTGCCTTTTGATTACGAGCCTGGGCTGGGGATGGGCCCGGCCGGCCGCACTCGGGGGCGTCGGCGCTCCGGGCAAGCGCGGGAAAAGCTGGGATTAATCAGGGGCCGCAGCCCACGCCCCGCAAGAGCGTTTTGCCAGACTCCGGGGCTGGCAGCAATTACAGCCCGGGCCGGGCCGGCAGGGCTGGCGGCGAGAGCCCCAGAGGGCAGGCCCGCGTGTGTGCATGCCTGCGGGCAGGCGTGCTCTGGGTGGGGAAGCGTGCATGTGTGAGTATGTATGCAATGCATGTGGGTGTGCGTATGTGGTGCACGCGTGGGTGGTGACATCTGCGTGAGTGGTCCGTTTGTACGTACACACATAGCGAGTGCACTTGCGTGTATATGTACTGTGGTAGCTAGGCACGTGTGCACACGTGGCATGTGTATATATGTGAACGTGTGTGATTATGTGTGTATGATTGTACCAACATCAATGCATACGGTTATTTCCACACACATGTGTGCATTTGTATGCTTATATGGTATGCATATGGGTATTTCATGTGGGCATGCCTGTGCAGTACATATGTGTTTACATGTGGTCTGTGTGGTGTGCATAAGCAAGTATGTGCAGTTATGTCTGCATATATAGTATATGCAGACATCTATGTGGGCATATGCAGGGTATGTGTTTGTATGTATGTGTTTATATGTGTTCATGTGTGCTTATAACTGCATGAATGGAGTTATGCATGCGATGTGTTTGCATATGCATGTGATGTGTTTGCATGGTGCATGTGTGTGCATATGCAGTGCGTGTGGTGGGTATATGCAGTGCTTGATTGTACAAATGTGCATGTGTGCATATGTGAACATGTGTGGTTATGCATGGTGTGTGCAGGCAGAGTGCATTTGTGTGTGACCATAATGCATGCGTGCATGCATCCATGCTTTGTGAAGTTTTAAAGGCTTATGGCGTGCATACACAATATGCGTGTGCATGAGGGTAGTTATGCATGCATGTATGCATGGAGTGTGGAAATAAGTGAAGGGAGGAGGTTGGAATTATTAAAATGTAGAAGCTTAGAGGTGGAGGCCCTTGGGCCTGGGATCCAGATGTCTGAGGAAGGGCCGCTAGTTGGCAGATGCTGGTGTCTCTGGGCTTGGTGGAAAGGCTCCATGAATTGCGGACCCGGACCGCTGGAGAGGGGGCACTGTCAGCTGCCGTTGGTGTCTCTGAGGGAGCACAGTGAGGCTTGTTCTACAAGAATTAGAAAAATCGCAAACTGAGCTCAGCCACTGCTTCAGAAGGGAACTGCTGCTGCTGGGGCGAAGCATCACTGGGATGGTGCCTGCAGGAACCGCACGCAGACAGGAACTAAAGAGGAAGGAGCAAGTTCCTTCTTCCTCCTCCAGCCTCCAAGTCTCCCTCTAATGACCCTATCGGCAGAGCCTACCGGGGAGCCGGAAATGTGGTTTGCAGAGTCCCAGCCCTGGCATCACAAAGCTGAGTCAAGCTCTGAGAGACAAAAACTTAAGTAGCTGTCACAGCCCACCCCTGGCCGCTCAGCGCTGGCACTCACCCCTTATACATAAATCGAACTTCCTACGACCCTGTGTTTCTGCCTAACTCTGCGCTTTATTTGTAGAGAAACCATGTGTCTTCCAAATGAGGAGACACATTCTCAACTGATACTGTATCTGTCTCTGGGAAATGGTGACAGGGTAGGAAAGAGGGGTCATTGTGGGAACAACGAGAAGCCCAGATTGACCTTCCTAACTAGAGTCCCCCACACAGAAGAGCCTTGCAGACGGGTCCAAGGGCGGCTCAGAGAGGGGTCTCCCACTCATTGGAACAGAAAGCTGAAGCCCCGACCTCTGCCCCCAGAGCCAGTTCCATGGGCTCTGGAGGTGGCGCGTGTCTGGGTCCCACGAGTTTTGTCTGACTCTAAGCTCTGTCACTGGTCTCAAAGGGACTCCCTACCTGCCGTGAGAGCCCAGGGAAAGATGTCAGCCTGAAAGGGCAGCCTGTGCGTGGCAGGATGGCGGGTTCCAAGGCCAGACTTCCTGTCCACTCTGCCACTGCCGGGTGGCTCGTATTCTGAGCCCAGGGGCTCCGATTTAGGATGCACTTGGGAAGTGTGTTCGTGGGTCCCGCAGTAGGGGGCAGACCAAGCCTGGTGAGGCTGGGACCCTGAGCCAAGAGGGGATACCTCAACAGCCAGCCCAGACCCACCCAGGCCCTGCAGGAGGAAGGCAGAGAAACCCTCCCTCCTCTCTTCCTGGCTGGGTTGAGGAGGACCCTGCTTGCATTCCCAGAGTTGGGGCACAGATGCAGAGCAGGCCCACAGAGAGCAGAAGTGTTCTCCCCTGGCCCTTTCCTGCCTCAGCCCCTGCCTTTGCCCAGCCTCCTTCTAATGAAGCCCCTCGTGGTACAGGGTCACATCTGTCCGTGCCAACCTCCTCACCAAGGTGACTGCTTTCTTAGAGATACTCCAGAGGCCTGCCGTGCTTGCCTCAGGGAAGATGAGTCTGAGGATAGAATGTCGGCATCTGCAAAGCTGCCACGTGCGGTTGTGCAAGCCGTGCACTGCCAAAGGGCTCCTAGCAAGGGACAAGTAAGGGCTGAAATCCTCCTCAAAGTAGGGGAGCCATTATCAAATTGACGCAAAGACACTATAGGGACTAGTGCTGGTGCCAGATATCAAGGTACGCAGGACAGAGGGTGATTCAGCGTGTGACTAAGATCCCAGGGGCTGAGCGGTCCTCACCGGCTACACAATCTCTGAACGGGAGGGATTCACAGCTATTATCTAGGCCAACGGCCCATCCATCTACCTGCCGTTAGCACCAATGGGACCTCAGAGGCCCAGAAAGAAAAAGAAGTGAACCCCAGGCCCCAGGGACCTAGAGGCAGAGCGGAGACCAGCCCCCAGGTGGGAGCCCTACCCAGGCCCTCAGCCCCAGATGCCTGCGGCTTCGCTAGGAAGACAGATGCTGCCATTTTCACAGGACTCGAGCAGACCTAACAGTCAAGCCCAGCCACCTCTGTGTGATTTGAGGCAAATGGCCTACCTTCTAGTGCCCCGGTCTCTGCCTTTGTAAAGCGGGCATAATAATCCCTCCTCCCAGAACCACCGCGAGGATTTAAAAAAAATAACAAAATAGCGACCACTAAAGGCAGACTATTCCAAGTGCTACGGGTACATTAACTCGTTGAACAAGAATCCCTTGAAGGGACAACTATCAGTAGCCCCATTTTAGAGATGAGAAATCTGAGGCTCAGAGAGGTTAAGTAACTGACTCAAGGTCATGGCTACCAAAGGGTTCGAATCTGAGCCCGTGCATTCTCTAACCACTCCCAAACTGCCTCTCTTAGGCGAGAGAATATGTGGAAAGCTCCTGGCACAGTGCCTGGCACATGGTAAGTACTCGGTGACTGCGGATGATAGTTTGGGGATTAGAGTGGGGTTATCCCTGGAAGTCACAGAGCTGGCCGTGGCTGCGGTCCCACCATCAGAGCCCGGCGTCCCATTCTTTCTGGCTCCAGGCTCCGGGTCTGTAGGAGCTCCTGGCCCCGCCGGCCCCGGCTCTCAGACCCCCGGCCCGCCCCTCCCTCTCCAGAGGCAGCTGGAGGTCTGCGGCTGACATGCATTTAATTAGTTCAACCACTTGCTGAGCCCTGGTCCAGGAGTTATCAGCCTTCCTCTGTCTCAAGCGGTGATGGGCTCCCTGTAAGCGGCTTTGGAGAGAGATGGTGGCGAGATCCGAGGTGCAAAAACACATTTTCTCCTGCCCGCTTGCAGATAAAGCCGGGAGTGGCCACGCAGGCTGCTTTCTGGACGAAGGCCTCCAGGCCGTGCGGCAACGCATAGAAATGACTCATTTCCAGCCAGGCACTTCGGGCCTGTCAGGGAAAGCTCCTAATCCCTGGGCCTCTGGTCTCTGAGTGCCACCGGATGTGATGAGCTTCGGATGGGTGGTGGGGTCTGCGAGGGGTGTGGCCAGGGCCCTGGCTGGGTGCAGAGTGGCCCAGAGGTTAGAGAGTATGCTGTGTGGACCTGACCCTCGGAGCGGTTCCCAACTCAGTCAGAGGGGCAGGTGCGCGCTGTTGGCCAGGCCCTCCCAGGCCAGGCAGCACTTTAGGTGGGTGTATTGTCTTTCAGATATGCTGAAATGCTTTATTGCTTTCATAAATGGCATTTTGTAGGTTAACTATTGGTGATGTTATTGTTTAGCGACAACCTGGCTTTAAACCCAGGCTCCATTACTGACAAGCTCTGTGACCTTTGACAAGTGCCTTGACCTCTCTGTGCCTCAGTTTTTCAATTTATAAAGTGATGGTGAAAATGTGTATTTCATAGATCATCATAAGGATCAAATATATTATCCCTGTGAAGTATCTAGAAAGTGGCTAGTGCAGAGTGAATACGCAATACCTGTGAGTCGTCCTTATAATTTTGTGGTTTTTTCACACTATACACTATATGGTAACAGGGCATTTATTGTAAAGAATGGTGATATGTTATATTTCCCCGGGTTGAGGGTCTGTTGTAGCACCAGTGAATCTGGACGGTGGTTGCCACTGATCCCAAGAGAAGAGGTCCAGGGACAGAAGTTTTGGAATTAGGGTGCATTGTTCTATGGGATGATTAATCATGGCTGCCTACATCATTGTGCAGAGAAGGATTCTGAAACCTTGTCTGAGCTGGAAAGGAACAAGCCGTGTGATCGATTGGTGATGCCTGCCATAGGCATAAGTAGGGCGATAAGGGGCAGTATAGTTTGGCTTCCCCCAAGACAAGATTGGTGCAAGGAGTTAATTTGGAAGGGGATGCCAGGAAGCCTGGTGAGTGAGTGGGGAAGGGAGACAGGAAGGCAGATGTCCAATGGCGGGGGCAACACCGAGAGGGTTACTGCAGTGGGAACAGGGGCTTGTTCTCTCAGGGGACCTTCTGGAGGCTATAGCACGTAGCTCAGGATCACCCCACATGGGGGCAGTTGCATTTGTCCCCAATCTCCTTGCTCATTGGTGGAGAGCTGCTCTTCTGACATTAACTCCTTGACACCTACAGCCTGCCCCCAATGTGGTCTGAGCTCATTCCCACAGCCAGGAAACTGCCCTGGAGCAGAAAGAGTCACTGAGCTGGAAGATTAGCCAGAAAAGTCTGCCGTGACCTTTGGGCGGGCTGGGGATGTGGCTGGGACACCTGGCACACACGCTATGGTGCCATGTGTGTCACCAAGCACTGTAAGGCCAGAGGAGCGGTCACTCGCCTTCCCACCCCTTTCCTCCCCTCCTTCTTTCTTCATCTTTATTTTTTCCTTCCTCCCTCCTTCCTGCCTTCCTGCTGCAAACATTTTCTGTGCATCTAGGCCTTGCCAGGCCTGACGCTAGCAACCAGGAGTAGCAAAATAAATAAAAACTCATTTCTGCCCTTAGCTGTTCGGTCTGGTAGAAACAGCAGAGACCTCCCGTCTTCCCAAAGGGGGAGAAAGACACCCGAAGCGGCTCATAAATGGTTTCAAGTGGTTCCTTTTCAGACACTTTCATTTTTAAAAGCAGGGCCCAGGGGCTGACCTGGGCCTGGCAATTAGAGGCTGAGATTCTGTATTTGAGAGAAGGGGGTGTGAAGAATATGAACACCTTGGAAAAAGTAAACTTATTAGGTAGAGGAGGATCTTACGGAGTATGAAATTTACAAAAGCTCCATCCGAGGTAACACTAATGACAAGCCACTTTATTGATGTTTAATTCAGAAACAGAAGCTAATGCAAGCGCCCTTCCCTTGGAGCGGGAAGGAGGCAGGCGCTTTTCTTCCTAATAATCTACTTAAACTGAATTGCATGTGGGAAATTAATTTGCTTGGAATGAAAGCAAGACATCACTTCAGAAGTAAGAAGTCACCTTGGATGGGTCCGTCCTGGAAGGGACAGCCCACCACTAACTATCTTCCAAGGCTGGAAAGCCCCATCTGGTGGACGGGCTAGGGACAGAGCGTAGCTGTATTTTGGGGTTTTGGGGGCTGTATTAGCTTTTTAATTGCTGTGTAACAAATTATACACATTTAGCATCTTAAAAAGGCAAAAATTGATCATCACGCAGTTTTCATGAGCACGGGTCAACTGGATCCTCTGCTCAGGTCTCCAAAGACCTCTACCAAGGTATTGGCCAGGGTTGGGCCTCCTTTTCAAAACTCATTCAGGTTGTTGGCAGAATATAATTCCTTGAAGCCGTGGAAATCAGGGTGGCGTTCGTTGTGTTTTCAGGTGGCAGGAGAAATGTCTCCCTGATCTTTGTCTTCACCTGATTAGGGCAGGCCCACCAAGGATCATCTCCATTGGGTTAACTGAAAGTCAACTGATTAGTGACCTAATTCTAGGAGTGAAATCTGAAGTTTTTCTCACACTCCCACAGAAGTCATTTAAAGATGCATCTTTTAGGAAGTGTGCTTACATTTGTGGTTTTTTTAGAACCAGATTCTATGCCAGGCATTTAGCCTCTAAGAACAAACAAAGGCGTTTTTGCAGCAAATGGGTTTAAGTGAGAATATGAAGATGTTCCATGTGAAAACACTTCCATTCATGGGAAGGAAGCAGCTAGATTTTCATTTGTTACTAGTTTGCTTAACTCTAAAAAGAAAACAGTATATTCAGTTTCTTCCGAATTCAAGTAATCAAAAATGACAGTGCGAAATCATTAGAAACACTATCTGGTTATTGTTGTAAGCATTTTATTTTAACTAAAATATGATAAATGAATGAGCATTCACTGATCTCTTCCCATAGGCAATGTCTTGGCACACGATCCCTCCAACTGGAGTTCCCCAGTAATCATTCTTACGGAACGAAACTGGAACATTCCACCTGCGATTTCTGATTTTCTTCCACGTGGAGTGAGAACATAAGTACACGGGCAAAGGAATGAGCGTGCAGAATTTGTCTAGATATTTACAGTTTTCACAGCCTTTTGTGGTTATTTTGTTCCCTCCCAATCTGACAGCACATTTTCTTTAGAAAATTGCCTTTACTGAGACTTTCCAAGATATTCACCGCCTTGACTTTCACCCCCATTTCATCAGTTGGTGAAATACTTAACGTAGTCATGTAAGTACCATAACAAGCACAACTGACACATAAGCAGTTTGGGGAATGAACTCAACCACCTTGGGATGAATTCGCCCAACTCCACCGTGGAACACAGGTGCGTGGGCGCCCTCGGGGGTGCGGGACCGGCTGAGCACTTGGCCTGCGGCGGCCAACAACCTGGCTATTTGCAGAAGGAACAGATAACACTGGCTGATCTGCGAGTGCGTTAGCAGGCTGGTTAGGAAAGCTTCAACTGGACTCTGAAAATGGAAAGGCCGTGGCAAGGATGACATTTGGTGTGGGTTTGAAGAATGTTGGGGGCTGTCCCTGCTATCCCAGTGCCTCCTGTTTCTTTGAGTGGCTTGAGGCCAGGCCTCCTGCTGGAAGTCATGGCGGTGGGGGCAAGGCCCCCAGGGAGAGAGGCCAGACTTCCCTTGGCCAGCACTGTCTCTACCCTGTGGAGGGTTGTAGGGAAAGCTGCTTGGGGACAAGATCAGCCGGTGAGTCCCTCCCTAATCCAGAAAAAAGCACTTGGTTACTTTGTCCACATCCAAAAGGAGAGGACGGACCTCTTGGTTTCTTGTTGTTGTCCTCAAGTTTGGGGCAGCCTCCACCACCCCTGGCCTTTCCAGAGGAAATCTAGGGTGCTCTGAAGTAAAGCCAGGGAAGGGAAAAGGCTTACAATGACGACGACGATGATGAAAGCAACAGTCATTATTACCATTATTATTAATATATCATTATTAT
>NW_012149674.1:587493-603226 GCF_000956105.1 Propithecus coquereli
TGGCCTATTTATGTTGTGGGGTCTCCCTCCCCATCTTGCAATGTCATTATGGTCCAGGTTATGAAATTGTTCCCCGGCCTCCATCCAGCCCTTGCAAACCAGCAGCGGGAGGTGCCCTCGGCTACCCCAGGAAGGGGGGCCCACATCGCCCCCTTTTCTGAGCAGACACCAGCTTTTACCTCTCCACCGCAACATAGCCGTGGCGAGGAAGCCAGGGGGCCCCCTGGGAAGAGCATTTCCCCTCCAGAGCAGAGGGCCTGGAGGGACCTGGGCCTTCTCCCTGGGATCCGGGGAAGTGAGGATTGGAGGAAAACCAGTAAAAAGAGAAAAAAAAAATGTTAATAGTGCAATTCCCCAATTTTTAAGTGAGCTATTGATGTCTAAGTCAGCAGAGCATTTTCTTTCGAAAACCCAAAAGTCATTTTTTTAAAGCCTAAGCAGGAAAAACTCGCACTTTGATCTGGACGGGGCTCAAATGAGATCCACGCGTACTTATCTCGGAGCCACGAGGAAGCATTTTCCACTCTCCCTCCTTTCCCAAGGGAAGGGATGCATCTAGTGCGCTGGATTCTGGCGCGGGCCGGGACCCCGTCGCGCTGGTGCCCTCAGTGTGTCTGTGGAAACCCCGATTTCCTCATCTGTTAAATGGGCATAATGATCCCTAGCTAGCTTTGGTCTCCAAGGATTTGAGATCTGGGCAAAGGATGTGCCGTCTGCAGTTCCTGCCTCCTTGGTCTCCCCAGCGAACTGCCTGTGCCCTCTCCGGGGGCTCGACTGGGAATTGGGGCAGGGGATGGAGAGGAGGGTGGAGAGAGGAATGAAGATCGAGGACTCCATGCTTTGTGTCTACCCCCAACCAGCTGTGCTCGCGGCTTGGAGCCCGAGCAACAGGCCCCGCAGCTGGAATCCGGCAAGGAGGGACCAGCAGGAGACAGCACTGGGGCCGTGCTGGCTCTGTGGGGGAGGGACAGAGACACCCTGGACGGAGGGACATGGCCAGGCCCGGGGCTGAGCCGGGGACATGGCTGGGGAGACACCTGTACCTGTTTGAGCCTCTTTTAACCATTGTTGTCCAGCCAGTCTCAGCCCTCAGTGGCCTGGTGGGGACTTGGACACGGCCCTGCTTGCCGGCGACCCTGGATTAGATTCCAGCTCGGCCAGGTCATGCTTTATGCTCGGAGCACCTCACCACCTGTGCTGGGGGTCGTGTCCTCACTTTTGAAACGGGAACAAGGCCGGGACCAGCATGAGGCAGGAAGCGCACCCAGTGACGAAACTTAGGGAGGCTCTCTCCAGCCTCCTGCGCAAGCGGGTGCGGTGCGGCCCCTGACGGTGAGCGCCTCCTCCAGTTTTGCCCCGCCCTAGTCTTGCTCTGGAGGGGAATGCCAACTTGCCCAGGTCCCTGAGTTTTGTGAAGATCTAACGGGCCAGTTATTGGCTATGATTGTGTGCGTGTGTGTGTGTGTGTGTGTGTGTGTGTGTGTGTGTTTGGGGAGAAGGACATCCGGGCTCTGGGGCCAGATCCTGGCCCTCCCATTTTCCAGCTGTGTGACTTGAGCAAGTTACTCAACCTCTCTGATCCTCATTTCTTTGTCCCTGAAAAAGAGGTGTTACTAATTCCTTCTCTGTAGGCTTGTGAGGTTTAATACACTAACAGAAGTAAAGTGCCTGAGACAGTGCCTGCTACGTGGGAGGACACAGCGCGTGCTGGCTGCGTTATTAACACCTGGGGTCTCCTCCGTGAGGCCTGCCGGGGCCTCCGGCCTTTCCTTCCCCCTCTTCTCTTCCTGCCACAGGAAGGAGCTCCCCGCCCCCCGGGCTTCCCCGAGACCCTTCGCCTGCCCTTTCAGGGTACTGAGAACGGGCTGTGCCCACCCCTCTCCCTGCCCAGGCCCGGAAAGCAGGTGGGATGACTTTGGGAGGGTTCTGGGGCTCCCTGCAAACCTCAGGGCAGGCAGAGGACCCTGGAAGGGAAACAGTCCCAGCCCTAGCCAAGCTACTCCCCCAGCCCACCCCACTGCACACCCCTCTCCTCCCCTTTCCCAAAGCCAACAGCTGCCTGGGGACCCAGGAAAAGAACTTTGTCTACTCACATATTTGCCCCTCACTGGGCCAGGCCAGGGGACCCAGAGATGCCTACAGACCTGCCCCGGACCCCAGGAACTCCCAGTCTGAGCAGGGAAGGAGGCTCGGAAACCCCTTCTAGTGGTACCCTAGAGTGGGCCGGGGATCTTGTGGTGGGGCAGTAGCCGAGGAAGAAGCAGCAGCATTGGGGACAACTTCCCCCGAAGTGGTGGCCTTTGAAGAAGGCCTTGGGGTGTGGGCCTGCCCGACCCCAGCCCCCAGGCCTAAGTGCCATCCTTCCCACCCTTTGCAGTGGAGAAGCCATTTTCAAGACCCGGTGGCAGGATTCTCCCTCACCTGGCCATCTGGGGACACCCCAGACAGCTCGAGTCCCAAAGAAATACAATGTCTGGAGTTTGCTACAGGCTCTTTTGAATCACTGGGAATAAAGAGGGGATGATTCTTTAACACAACCACCACGGAGAAGGCTTCAGGGCTGTGGCTTGGGGCTGGACTTAGCTTCAAGAGGGGTCCACTTGACACATTTCTGGGTCTCCAAGCAAGAAGGCGGCTTAACAGAGCGATTCAGCCCCTGGAAGCGCTCCAGGGGCCTGTCGAGGCAGCATCCAGGTGCCAAGCTCCAGATATGGGTCATCGGGTTTGAACTGGGAGAAGCCTGCTGGTGGCCTGGGCCAAGGTCCCAGGGCTCTGGCCTTCATCCTTCCCCTCCTTCTCTGATTGTTATTGCCCTCCGACAGGACAGTCCAGCCTACCAGTTGATGGAGACAAAGCTAAGTTCGAATCTCAGCACTATGCCTTCTAGATGTGTCACCTTGAGTAAGTTAATGTATTAGAAGAGAAACTTCATGCACCTTTGTTTTCATCACTGCTCTAACCCTAGAACTCAAATCAGAGAGTGGTAGAACGTGGCACATAGAAGGTGTTCAATAAACACCTATGGACTGACTGAACTTCTTAAAAGTTTTAAATGCCTCAGTTTCCTGATCTGTAAAATGGGCGAAATAATGGTACCCACCTCTAAGGTTTGTTGTATTAAATAGGGTAATCCATTAAAAATGCTAAGCCCAGTTCAAAGCATATAGTAGGTGCTTAATAACTATTAGAGAATAGTGTTATTCCCATTGTAATTATCATCGCCACCACCTTAACCCTTTAGAAAGGGTTCCAGTCATGTGACCTCTCAGGATTTCTCTCAATAATACCATGGGGGTGGTTCCTGTGCTACACTGAGGTCCAGAGAGGTTAAGACCCTTTCCCAAGGCCACACAGCTCCTTAGTGGCAGAGCAGCCAGCTCCCCGGCCGCCCTGTCCTAGCTCCCATCTAGAGAGTACTTTATATGTCATCTTAAGTCTGGTGCAGTGCTGGGTAGAGGAGTCACTGAACAGACTCCTCGATGGGATGATGGACTGGATTTTATTTTACTTGCTGCTGGGCTGTGATACAGGAAACATTATGGTACAAGGCAGGGCTCAGCAAACCTTCCCTGTAAAGGTCCAAAGAGTAAATATTTTGGCCTTCGTGGGCCCTATGCAGTCTCAGTCTCGACCACTCGACTCTGCCATTGTAGCACAAAAGCAGCTATAGACAGTACACAAATGAATGGATGTGACGGATTCCAATAAAACTTTATTGACAAAACAGGAAGCAGGCTGAATTTGGCCCACGGGCCATAGTTTGCCAACCCTTGATGTAAGAGAACAAGTCTAAACCAACAACTAGACATTAGAACTTACTGACTCTCTTCTTTTGGGCCTCAGTTTCCCCATTAGTACAATGAGGGGGTTGGACTAGAGTAAGGATCTCAAACTGAAATTCCCACAGGGGCGGGCAGGCAGTGTGGGCGTGTGACACAGTCTGGGTAGGGACTGGGCTAGCTGGCGCCCACCTCTCCCACCTTGACAGCCGCGACTCAGCTTCCACTGATGGTGGCCATGTGCAAATGCTGCCCAGGGTGACCAGATCTCCCGAGAATCTGGACAAGCAGAATCACATGTGAAATGCTCAGACTTTAAAATCTTTTTATTGAAATATAACACACATGCGGAAAAGCGCACACATCTTAATTATCCAGCTTGATGAATTTTCTTCAGCTCAACACACTCGTGTAACTAACATCCAAATCAAGAACAGGAGGTGACCAGCACACCAAAAGCCTTCCTTGAACCCCTTTCCAGGAACCAACCCCAAGGGAACCATTTTCCTGACTTTGTTCCAATTTTTAATGCCACACCAAGTTCGCTGCTTTTTAGCTCAATAGACCATGCATCTGTGAGCCAGTTTGCAACACCTGGCTCCGACCCTCCCAGCCCATCTCAACTTGACTTGTTACGGATGCTCCTCTGAGCACGGCGAAGGAGTCTTGCAGAGCACACACGGCCTGCACAGGGCAGCGTGGGCAGGGTCTGGGGAATGAAAGGGGTGGGCGTTTTTGTTCCCCTAAAGGCGTGTGCAGTGAGCAATCAGAGTGACAATGCGGCCCAAGGGGCGTCCTAAGTGCCTTCCGAGGAGGGCAGCAGGAGGAGGCCAGGCTGGGCAGGCGCACTCGGCTGGCTTATTAAAACGACTTTGATCCCGGCCGCTTTGATATCCCGGGTCTTATAAAGAATTCACTTTCAGGGGTAAATATAGGTAGTTCAGAGAGATTTTATGACATACTGCACAGGCTCCTCTTCCAGAGACTTATTTAATTACTGGGCTGGGGAGGGCTGGGGGTGGGCAGCAAAAGTGCTGACAGAGAGGGGCTGGGCTTCCTCATCCGCCACTGCCACCAGGACATGCCAGGCGCTGCTCACACCCTGAGCTAGGGACTCGAGCCCAGGCTCACCCCACCAGCTCCTGCCAGAGGAGGGTCCATCTGTGCGGAAGCCCCTGCCCAAGAAAGGCCAAGGCTGGGGAAGGCAGGAGGGGGCTGGCGGGGGGCTGCTTCCTGCAGTGTAGCCTTGGGCGCTGGAAGAAGAACTGGGTGGGAGAGGGGGCTGGCGGGCCAGTGCTGCCTGATGGTTAGTGCGTGTGACAGCCAGAACCGGATTTGAATGCAGGCTCTGCAGCCTGGTCCCTGGGGACAAGAATTTAATCACTTAGGTTCTTTTTCTCATTTGTAAAGTGAGAGCAAAGCCCACCTCCTAGGGTGGGGGTGAGGAGGTTACATGCATCGATACACGGCAAGGATCTAGCGCAGTGCTTGGCACCCAAAAAGAACTAAACTCTGCCTAACGGGGCCCGACTTGCCACACCCTTGCGGGGACCCCAGGCCCAGTGCCGTCCCCTCCAGGCTGTGGGAAGAGCCACTGTACCACTGGGGACCCCCTCCTGACGGCCCCCGAATTTCTCCCTCCTCTGGAAGGCTTCTCCGCCTGTGCTGCTCCTGCAGGGCAGACCTCGGAACAAGCAGGACCTGTGGGAAGAGCTGCCCACGGCGGGGCGGGAGTCGCAGGGAGGAAGTGCCCATGGTGGGACAAGGGCAGCAGAGCGAGGGAGGGGAGTCCGGGGCTGCAAAGGACAGTGCGCTAGGACAGGCTTCTCACACATCGTGCACAGGAGTTTTTTAAATGCACGCTCTGATTCTGTGGACATTGGTGGGTGAGATTCTGCATTTCTAACAGGCTTCCTGGTGACTCACAGGCCACCTACTGAGGGATCGAGGGGCCTACATCCCTGGGGCTCCCCCGCCTGGCCTTTCCCCAAAGGTGAAAAGCACCTTCCGTTCTGAGTCACTCACGGGGTGCTCAGTCCAGAACAATTCCCAATCTGTCCCTAAATTCCCAGGATTTGGCTCATTGAGAGAGACGCCATACAAAAAGCACTGAGAACAGTGCTTGGGTTGGAATGAAGCGCCCAAACAACAGTCGTTACGTTGCATGGCCGCTCAGAACAGAGACTCGGCATCATGCGCACTTATAGAAGCTTCCTTTTATTAAGCACCATCTCTGCATATTCGAGCCTCTAAAAACAAACTCCACTAGGATAATAAAGTATTGGCATAAAAATCTCACAAGAAATTTCTATCATTAGCTCCCTTTTACGGATAAGAAAACTGAAGCTCAGAGAGATGAGGGGACACGTGCGCGGTCCCTGAGTTGATGAACAGCTCGGCCAGGATCAGAAGTCAGGTAAGACTGCAGTCAAACCCCACTGCTCGCTCCGCAGAATGCACTTTTTGGTTTCTCCTATTTATTACACGTGCACACGTGTGCGCACACACACCTGTATACACACAAGGGCACACACACATGCAGATGCATTTTGTACCTGCCACTGAGCTGGGCACATAAAACTCATTTGTCATGAATTGTCTCATAGCAGCGGTCCCCAATCTTTTTGGCACCAAGGACTCATGTCGTGGAAGACAATTTTTCCATGGACCATGGTTGGTGGGGGGAGGATGGTTTCTGGATGATACAAGTGCACTACATTTATTGTGCAGTCAAACCTCTCTGCTAATGATAATCTGTATTTGCAGCTGCTCCCCAGCACTAGTATCACCGACTCAGCTCCACCGCAGATCATCAGGCATTAGATTCTCATAAGGAGTCACAACCTAGATCCCTCCCACTTGCAGTTTACAGTAGGGTTCCCGCTTCTATGAGAATCTAATGCCGCTGCTGATCTGGCAGGAGGCGGAGCTTATGCGGTGATGCCAGCGATGGGGAGCAGCCGTAAACACAGATGAAGCTTCAGTAACTCACCCAGCCCTCACCTCCCGCTGTGCGGCCCAGTGCCTAACAGGCCACAGACCCTAACTGGTCCACGGCCCGGGGGGTTGCGGACTGCAGTTTTATAGAGTTATTTTGTTTTCATGATCAGATTCTCCCATTAGCTCTAAATTCCTAGCAGGCAGGAATCAGATCTTACTCGTAGCTGATTCTGCAGAGCCTGGCACAGGTGCTGGCATATAGCGAGAGCTTCCTAAACGCCTGTTAAACGGATGAATGATGAAGACAAAAGATGGGCAACTTTAGCAAATGTACTTTGAGAGGGCCAGTGAGGTCCCAGTGGGCTGGCTAAATAAGTTTCCCCCGTCTTCTTGCTGTATCTATACAATAACTGCCATGTGGTAGACAAAGAAAAATGATAGCTGAAATCTAGAAAACACCTCCTTTTTCTATTATGGCCTGCTCTCTAATCCCCTGTTCTTTCCAGACTGCAATCAAAGAAGGATTAGATGAAAACAGACTTACAAAGCAGGGATGATTCCAAGAGCGAGGATGAGGACCATGCATTGTTCGTTCCAGGAGAGTCAACACTGGCGCTCTGGCAAAGGCCTTGCACGTAGTAGGTGCTCATAGATGCTCACTAACTGAATGAGCCGGCATAGGCTATTTCAAGCAAGGGAGCAGGGCAATCGTCCTCAAGGGCCTTCTGCCTAATCTAACATAGCCACGCACACCCCACTTGAGTCCCTTTGGCATGGGGGAAGGAGCCTGCTCGGAGATTGAAGGAACCCTGGCATCCATCAGCGTGGGGACAGCAGCCTCTGCATGTGCGTCTCTCTCCTGCCTTCTCTTGGCTTCTCTCCTTGCCCCGGAGCTGAGGCAGTAACTAATATTGTTTCCTGGCCTAAATACATAATTGCCCTTCTGGCTGGATAAAAGATGTCTCGCAGAGCAGAGTGAAATATCATTAATAAAGGAGACTGATTTACTCAGGAATTCCTCCAGAAGTGAGATTAATAAGCCATCCCCCGGTGTTAGATATAATCTTCGGTTCTCTCCTCACCGCATGACTTATTTTTGCAACAACTGCACTATTCTGTCATTAATCATTACGGGAGGCCAACAGTTTATCTAGGCTAATGGGCTGGTACACAAACACAACAACTTTTTTCTTCCATTCGACAAGGAAGAAATTCAGGGGCAAAAAATTAATCAGCCACGTGTTTCTTTTTAAGGAAATCAGCCACCACCTTACGCAGGAATCAGAGCATGTATACACTGCGGATAAAATGAATGAATGTGCATATAAGTTAACATGACACGTGGCTATAGATATGTAAATGTATATGGAGTAGAACGGTGAGCATATAAATGTGCTAGTATATGGCGCAGGACCACATGCATGAAAATGCACATGGTGTATGTGGTTGTACATGCATGTATGTCCTGTGGTTCTGTGTGTGCATGAAGGTATATATATAAGATATGTTCGTGTGCAAATGTGTATGGGATATGAACAAATACATATGGAGTATCAGAGTTTCTGAATACATGGTATGGGATTATGTGCTAAGCTTTACATGTAAATGCATGTGTCTTCTGACCCTGTACATATGGAAATGTGCATGGTGTATGATTGCGTGTGTAAATGCATATGCATAGATATGATGTTATGCATGTAAATATATGGTAAGTGATTTCAGCATGTAGATCCCAGTGTATGATCACGTGCTCAATAAATGTTTATGAAATTGAAAGACAAATTGTTCCATCTGAAAAAATATAATTAGCAAACTTTTAACTTACTTCTGTTCCCCTATATTTACTTTTCTTTTTTTCCCTGTCTCAGGCTAAGGACCCTAAAAGCAAAACCAAGACAGGGATTTTCATGCAAGCGATTTATCGGGGAAGGGGCTGACTTCCCAGCATTTCTGCAGAGGGCAATCTCTGAAGAAGGCAGCCAGCACTCACAGCAGCCAGGGATAGGTCCAGCTGCCCGGCCGAGGGGACCTTGGAGTGCCACTTTAGCATCTAGGTTACCTACCAAGTAAAGGCTGGAGCTGGACTGGGGGTGGGGAGGGTCTGGACAACTATGACCTGGAGTTTTTTTATTTGATTTTGTGGGCAATAGGGAGCCAGAGAGGATTCGGTGGTTGCGGGGTGGGAGACACTGATGGGCTTCAGGGGCTTCACAATGAAAGCTGGGCTTCAAGACAACAGCCCTGGGGACACTCAGAGGTTCGACTGGAGGAGGCAGGGCTGTGAGGGCCCCGGAGAAAGACCATGGGGCATTGATGGGGACAGGGTTGGGGGCAGTGAAGAGAACAGCACACTTTGCTGAATTCCCAGGCCCTGCCGCCTCTGCCCTGGTTCTTCAGGAGCTTGCAGGGCCTCCTTGCCCAGTGGGACCCCAAGCGCATGGGCATGGAGCCTGCAGCCGGCCCTGCCCTCCCCTCCCCCAGCACGAAGGCAGTTCTGGCTGCCGTCAAAGGCAGCATTCAGCCAGACGGGTTCCTGTCCTGTGGCCACAGAAATGCCCAATCCCAGTGGGAAGGTGAGAGGCCGGCTGGATGCACATTTATAAACCAACCTCCCTGTCTTTGTGGTGGGCAGCAAGGCAGTGCCCTCGTGGGCAATCGGCCCTGAGCCCCAGCTCCGACAGAGCCCATGCTTGTCTGGGCCGAAGGAGGGCCGCCAACCTGGGCCCTGTCTGGGGCAGGAACCGGGCAGCAGCGTGCAGCTTGGGTTGCACCCTTGGCCCCCTCCCTGTGCCATGGAGGAGTCGGGGTGGTTACAGTGGCATTTCTGATGTTGTCTCATGAAACCCGAGTGCTGAATCCTGAATTATGGCCATGCTCCGGCTGCCCCACTCGGTGACTCGAAGGAATGTGAAATGGGGCGATTCTGGCTGCCCCTGCCAATTGTAGCCCGGAGAATGTGGTATTTGTAGATGGAATTAGAGGCAGCTTTCATGTTAACAAACTGAAATGAGCAGGGTTTGGTTTTGTAAAATAAACTCCTCTTGGTCCAAGCTGCCTGGAGGTGGGCCACGCTGCAGACACCCCAAGTGACTCACACAAGCACTCACACCCACACCACATACAACATGCCCACATGTGCGTGCCTCTGAAGAAAGGCAGCTCTGGCCCAGTGGTTAGGAGCTCAGAGTCTGGCTGGGTTCAAATCCCAGCTACGCCACTTAAAGAATGAGCTGTGTGAACTTAGGCAAGTGACTCAGGCTGTCCTATAAAAAGGGGCTTACTGGCAGTACTTAACTCAGTACTTACCTAGCATAGCACTCACGCGTTGTGAGGATTAAGTGACTTTGTGTTTGCGTGAATGCTCACAAGAGTGCCCGGCTTACGTACGTGGCTGAGCCTTGGGTCTGGGCGGGAAGTTGCCTCACCCCTCCCACCTCTGAGGGGCCTTAGGGAGCGCGCCCTTCAGTGCCTGGGCCTCTCTCCCCTGTAGGAGGGGCCTTCCCCGTGCCCTGGCAGCCGGGGAGCATGTGACAGTGAGAGCTTACGTGGCATCTGTATTTGCTTTCGACAGCATCTCTCTCCCTGATCAGGGCAGGGGAAGGTCTCACGACTCCCACCCTGGTTCACGTCCGTGTGGTCCTGAGCTCTCTGTCACGTCTGAGGATTTCCAGCTGCTCAAATGCACTCAAAGCCCAAGTAGCACAGACGCCAGCTGAGAGCTTACCGCGGGCTGTGTGCCACGGCTTTGCACAGAACTTTCTGTCCACTCACCTCCATTCTCCCCACATAGATTCTGTTTTACCTCCATTTGGGGGAAGAGGAAACCAAGCTGGAGAGACCAGGTGACCTTCCCAGTGGTGCTGGGCAGCCTGACTTCAAAGCCTGGGCCTTTTAACCACTCACTAGTGCCACTGTGGGCTCAGTGATTATTTGGGGTGGCACATGGACATGCCATTAACTCCATCTACCCTGCAGTGAGCAGTTACGCGCTCTTCTCTCCAGATGACATCAGGAAGTCGTTGATGCTAGAAGGTCTTGATACTTCCCTAACGTTTGCTAATGTTTCTTTTCAATAAAAGGAAAGCCCAGCCTTGAACTGGGAAACTTGAGCTGACCACAGAAGCCAGCCGGAATTTCAAATGTCCTGCTATCTCCATTGTGCTCATTTTTATCATTATCTGTTATTTATGCCAAATGACTTTGATTTTTCCATTTCTGCTGGCAATCGAAGGCTTCCTTTTCAAGTAAATTTCAGTTAGAAAGTGAGCTGGTTTAATGAAAGGTGGTGTAACAAGGAGTGGTTGAGTAGTCTGTAGATCCGGGGGGACAGAAGGAAGGAAGTCCTGGAGTGGCTCGCGTACGGGGAAGGCTGCATTTTGCTTTTCAGATTCTCTGGACCTGGGCAACCCGATCCTCAGGGCCTCTCTGCGGGGTCTGAGCACCCGGCAGCCGACAGACAACTGGACTCCGTCAGGAGGGGGAGTTGGGGCCCAGACCTACCCATTGCCCTTGCAGGATTGAGGGGCTCCTTCCCTACACCCTGCTGATTGGAGCTGCCATCTAAATAGCCAACCCAGCCTCTAGCCTGAGCTGGAATTCTAGAAATTCAGCAGGACAGTTTAGCTTGAAGGAGAAGACGGTTTTAAGGGCCCAAATGGATACAGGATGCTATTATTGTACCTTCCCGAAGTGAACTTCCAAACGTGGGAAGGAAGAGAAAGGAAGGGACCCCTACACACAGACACACACAAACACACACGTACGTGCACACAGGTGAATGGAGACACAAACATGCATGTGTGAACACACGCACACGTGAACACGCGCTCACACAGGTAGGTGCTGCCTCCCTCTCGGTGCCAGTCCTGGCCGCGGCCGGCGCGGGAAGAGATCGGCTCTCCCTGAGGCCTCCTGGCCTCTGGCCCCGCGAAGCGGAAGTCCCAGGTGACTGCGCACAGCGCCGGCCTAGTACAGGGGCCGCTCCTGGCCCGGCCTGGTCGCCCCCGCCCGTCCCCGTCCTGGTGTGGGGCCAGCTCCGGCCAAGCCCCGGCGTCCCGGACACCATGTCCATTAGGCCTCAGTACCTGGCAGGGCCACTGCCTTTGAAGTGGCCGCAGAGGCCTCAGGGAGGCTGTTTTTCTCTCACCTGTCACCACTTATGTTCCCGGGCTGCTGGCCTTTCCAACTAATGGGGATTAAGCGGCCGGGCTGTGATGCAAACGCCCCACTCCGGGCCCCCGGGCCTCCGCGGAGTCGTGACGGCCTCGGCCGGAGCTGGCAGGCGCTCCCCGTGGAAGGGTGAGGGAGAGGCCGGGCAGCACATTCTGGATTTTTTTATTGCCTCCTCATTATAGCTATTATCCACAAACACAACCGCTAATGAGAGGGCTGAGGAATTTGGGAGAGGAAAGGTTTCATTTGGGCTAGAGAAGGAAGCCATCGTCTGCCCTGAAATAGCAGCGCCGTGCCGGAGGCCACCGCTCCCCTGACACCCCCTCGTCCCAGGGCGTGAGCGGTGGAACTGGGATGGGAGAGCGTTAGGAAGAGGAATCTGCAACCTGGGGTTCTGGGTGCCTGGGGAAAAGCAGATGCCCCGTCTCACCTGTGGGTGGCGATATTTACTGCACACCCCGGGTGCCTGGGCCTTTGTCAGGGCTACGGGGTGACCACATAATTCAAGGTACAATCTGGGACACGCCTGAGAGTGAGAGAGGACACTATGAACAGTCTATCCAAGGCAGCAGGCACAAATCGGGACTGTCCCGGGCCAAGACTAGGATGACACAAGTGAAGCACGTACCCCAGATGCAAAATTCAAGGGGGGACCAAAATATTCTGTGATCAAATAATATTTTAATGCACTATATTTTCAAAACTTGAAATGAATGCCAAAAAAAAAAAAACAACCCATGATGAACAGAATATCAACACTTTCGATAAAGGAGGATCCTCCAGGGTCAGGATTAGGGTGAGGAGGGTGAGGCCAAGTCTTGCTAGTGCAGGGTCAGATCCTGTCTGTAAAATGTTGACATTTAATTTGATTTTTAAAAACATTGCATTAAAATATTATTTATCTTGATAACTGAATGTTTTAACACCCTCTTCAATTTTACACACAAGGCTACTGCCTCACTCGCCTCACCCTAATCCCAGCCCTGCCAAACCTGGTTTGGAAAATTAAAGGCATGCCTGATCCCAGCTCTGATCTCTGTCTCCCCAGTCTTCTGCGCTCGAACAGAGAGAACTTTCTCGGTTCCCAGTTTCTCTCTCATTTCTGAGCCTCCGCACAGGTTGTTCCCTCATCCTCAAAGTCTCCCATCCCCTTCCCTGTAATAATGACAGGAGGGGGCAGTCACAGCTCTGTGCAATGAGCCAAGCCCTGCGCTAGGGGCACAGCACGCCTTAGCTCATTAAGTAAGCTCGGTGACCTGGAAGGCAGGGACCGAGAGGACCCCCATTTTGCAGATGGGGAAAATGAGAGCAGGCGAGTAACCCCCACCCCAGCTCAGACAGCTCCTGAGCCGCGATTGCCAGAGCCATCGCTCTTACCCCGTCTTCTCTTGCCTGTTTACCCAGCCAGCGCCAGCTCAGAGTGTGGTCACGTCCAAGAGCACTGGCTCTGGGCTCAGCCTGTCTCTGGCTGTGTGTCCCACTCCAGTTACTAAACCTTGCTGTGCCTTGGATTCTTCACAGGTAAAATGAGGAGAATAATAATAATAACACCCTTCTAAGAGTTTGTGTAAGGATGAGATGGATTATTGCGTGTAATGTGCTTCAAACAGTGTCTGACACATGGGACCTTCCTGATTTTCACACTGAAAGTTCCATATCCCGGGATACCCCTTTGTCCAGGGCAAACTGGGATGGTTGGTCACTCTAACGGGAGCTATTTGATAAATGTTAATAATAATAATAATAATTAACCCTAATTATTATATAATATAATAATTAATAATATTAAGTCCTAATTATTATATAATATAATAATAATAATTATTATTATTACTGCTCACTCGGTGTCACTGTGACCAGAAGTCTTCTCTGATCACCCCACATGCTCTCCGTCCAAAGCCTGGGTTGGGCTCCCTGCCTGTTGCTCCCTAGTAATGTACGGATATTACCCCATCATAGCACTCACCAAATGGGACTGTAAACCACCCATCCTCTCCTCGCTCTCCTGGTAGACCGGGCCTCTCACAAGGCAGAGACTGTGGCTGTTCAGGCCTATGTCCTGACGGATAGGCAGTGCCTACCTGCAAGGTGCTCAAAAAAATATTTTTTAAACGGCCAAATGGATGAATGAATGGATGAAGGAGGCACAGACATCCAAAAGGATGCAGTCTAGTTAACCAGATAAAACTAAGCATGAAATATTGGAAAGCAGAAAAATATTAAAACCCCAAAAGGAACACAGAAATCCTGCAACTTCATCCATTCGTCTGCGGGGGCAGTGACAGCCCTGAGAGAGGTCAAAGGGCCCGCCCCGTGCACGCAGTCACGTGGGAGAGGCGGAGTTTGAAAGATGGCCTCAGGCCCTTTCTTACTTTGGATGGATGGGGTGCAGGCCGCTCCCCTGGCCTCCCATCTCTAACAGGAGATAACCCAAACCTCTTTTGTTCTGCCCCGTGAAGTCTGGGGGAAAGGCCATAGGCTGGATCTGGGAGTCCTGGGTTTCAGCCTCATTAGGAAAGTGAATTCTCATCACTGTCCTCAGTTTCCTTATCTGTCAGATGGATATTCTTTCTGCCTGCCTGGACTTCTGGGGCTATCATGAAGCTGAAATGCAACCATAGAGGTGAGGATTCTTGGAAAATTAGCAGTGTCTCTGCAGATGGCAAGGGCTGCTATGAAGGGCTAACACCCAGGACTTGGCCCCCAGCGTGAGGAAGTACAGTGCCTGGGGTATGTAATCCCACCTCAGGAAGCTGGAGTCGAGGCTGGGAGTGGCGGTAAGAAGCCCAGAACACATAACAGCCTAGAGGTTTCTCAACTTGGTAAACAACAAAATCTTCGTTTTTAACAAATAAAGTCTCTGAGAGAAAGCTCAACATTAAAAAAAAAGATAGATGAGGCAATTTAATAGACAGTTCTAGAAATTTAAATTTATACACTTAAATATTCAGTTAATCACCAATAAATGTTAGGACCACTTTCAGCATAGCCAAATAAGTATTTACCAAGTAAGAGCTATAAACTTTGGACAAAATACAAAAACACCCTCGACCTGAAGACACCAGAGAGTGAATAAATAAGGCAGATCTTAGTCAACACTTGAAGGGCATGATACAGGCTGAGTTATGTATTTCTGTGGCTTTTGGCCCAGGCAGCAGGCTGATGTCAGCACCACAAGGTACAGCTAAACTTTGATAGAAAACCCACAGTCTTTCTGGCCAGAAGAATCAGAGAACAGTGTTTGAGACAACCACAGTCACTGGAAAGCAAAAGGGGAACCTCCGAAAGGAGTGAGCTTAGGAGAGAGCCCCCCAACTCTACATGTTGACTCTGCCTAAATCTTGGCTTCATCCCTGAACATTGCATGGGGCAGAATCCAGCCAACAATAAAAGAACTCAACTGAGATTTGACTTGCTTCCCAAAAGACAGAGTCTTTAAGTCTAAGCAAGGTAATTGCTTGCTAAAACAAACAAAAATCAATACTTTTCGGAGGAAAAGTTATAAGCTCTGTTATAAGTTATAAGCCTCTGTTATAACAGAGTCCAGAATCTTCACAACATAGCATTTATAATGTCCCCAATATAATCCACAATTATTCAACATAAAATAGAACAATAAAAATGTGACCCATTTCTTGAGCAGAAAGCTAATCAATGGAGACCAATGCTGACATGTCTCAGCTGTTAGAATTAATAGACAAAAATTTTAAAGCAGCTATTGTAACTATGCTCATGGACCAAAAGGGGGGAAATATGTTCACGATGAATGAAATCTTTGCAGAGAAATAAAACTAGTTTTTAAAAAATAGAAATTCTAGAACTAAAAAATATAATATGGGGGT
>NW_012149674.1:604487-613798 GCF_000956105.1 Propithecus coquereli
TCATCCAAAAGAAGAACAGGGGAACACAGCCTAAAGGGACAAAGAGAAAACAAATAATAAAAGTGGTAGATCTCAATCCAGCTCAGCAATACTTTCATTAAATGTTGACAGACTAAACATTCTAATTAAAAGGCAGAGATTGTCAGTGAGGACGAAGATCACTAAACCAGAAAGGTTACTTGAATGAATGGAGGACTGATAGTCAGCTCGTAGGTGCTGATACAGCCTGCTAGCCGTTAAAATACTGAAATGCCTCCATGCCTGATTGGTAACTAGCCCCAAGGACCCTCTCCATCCTAAACCCTCATCCCTTCCCCTCTGACCCCTGATCCCTACAACCCAGCATCTCAATAGCCCATGCCTGGCACAGAATAGGGACCCTGGGACCAGCTCCAGTATCGAGGCCATTGTCCACTGTCATTTGACATTGTCAGTGCCGCACCGATTGGCAATATTTTGCACGTCACTGCTGGCTGAATGTCAGATTTGAAATGGGGCATTTCAAATGCCTCATTCGGGGGCTTGCCGGCCTCAGTACCTGATTCATTTTGGTATTTGTTTTTTGTGTGCGTTATGAAGCACATCCTGACTCACACTGAAAAAATAGTTTCCAGCGATGACAGTTTTATTCTTTTATCAACAATTCAACTTGCAATTGTTTGCAAGGATATATTTTGCAGGAGATATTTCAATTTGACAAAGATGTGGAGAAATTTTATTCCAAAGCCTGCACTCCCCCCACAAAAAAGAAGTTAATTCAGAAACACATAGAAATGCATCAGTGATCTCCAGCAGGTTTAAATTGGGGAATACCTTGACACATCCTTCAACTGTTTTTATTTTCTGTAATATTGTGTTTGTTATATGTTTGTCAATACTTAAAGGCTGTATAAAACTAAGAGATTTTAATTAAGCTTTTGCAACACTGAGGGTTGTGTAGAATGTACTTTAAACTCCTCCCATTCCTACTCAGTGAGGAAACTGATGCCTGCACAGTGTGTGTGTGTGTGCATGTGAGTGTACATGTGTGAGTCTGTGAGTATATGGGTGTGTGCATGTGTGAGTGTGTATGTATGCATGTGAGCGTGTGTGAACATGTAGGGGTGTGCGTGTGTGAGTATACGTGGTTGTGTACATGTGCGTGTGTATGTGTGTATGCATGTGAGCATGTGTGAACATGTAGGGGTGTGCATGTGTGAGTATACGTGGTTGTGTACATGTGCGTGTGTATGTGTGTATGCATGTGAGCATGTGTGAACATGTAGGTGTGAGTGTGTGTGTGCATGTGAGTATACACGTGTCAGTATATGTGGGTGTGTGCATGTGCGTGTGTATGTGTGTATGCATGTGAGCGTGTGTATGTGTGTATGCATGTGAGCATGTGTGAACATGTGTGTGTGTGCATGTGAGTATACACGTGTCAGTATATGTGGGTGTGTGCATGTGTGTGGATGTGTATGTGTGTGCATGCGTGTGAGCGTGTGTGAACATGTAAGTGTGTGTATGTGTGGATGTGCGTGTGAGCACACATAGAATTACCAAGCCTTTTTCACAAGCGTCATCTTATAGGCCCCCGTAGTATTTAGAGGAGGAAGGAGAGAGGGCAGCCCCGTTTTCCAGAGCCTCTGCCCTCTGCCTGGGGTCCTCCTCTGCTCAGCCCGGAGGGTGGCACTCTCGCTGACAAGTCAGCAGGCCACGCCACACCCCACCCTGCCCGGTGACGCTGGCGGCCCCCGTGTCTGAGTGCAGAAAGGTCAGAGATGGGGTTTTAGACACACTCGTGATTACCTCCTGGGTGACCGCCGAGACGGGCCAGTTTGGGGCTGACACCTTTCTAAACATAGCCCGAGGGGAGGGCCGACATCCCGTTCGTCACCAAAGCCACTTACTTACCCACCCAGACAGGCCTACGCGCCAACAGGAGCCACTTATAGCCACCTTCAAAAGCGCCCGGAGTGGGTGCAGCGCCCGGGGGAAGGGAGGGCGTGACGAGGTGGCCTGCGGCCTCTTGACCAGGGAGGAACCTCTGGCGCACGACGTTTAGGGGCCACGGGACCTGGGTTCAAATTTTACCCCTGCTCCTACCAGGCTGGGATCTCTCCGCTCCACCGAGCCTCTTTTTCCCCGTTGGCAAAATGGGAATATTCGTTGTCCTGGGCCTGCTGCCGGGGCCTGCATGGGCACCCTTCCCACCCTGGCTCTCATAGGGCTGGCACCTGCTCAGAGACCCAGGAAGGTCTTTGCTGTGGCGGAGCAGCTGCGGAGGCGGGAAGAGCCACGGGTATCTGCAGATGGGGTCACAGTTCAACTCCAGACCCGCTGTGTGTCCTTGGATGAGCCGTCCCCCTCTGGCGTCTAGTGTCTCTGCACTGCCCACCTTTCCTTCCAGACCCATCGCAAGTTCTGCCTGAGCCCCTGGTCCCCGATATCCACACAAAACAGGTCTCATCGTGCGCGAATCTAACGCCCGAGCCTTCGCATTCCTGACCCCAGGAGGGCTGGGGAGCCTCTTTCCCAGCGACGCGGGGAAGGCCCGTTTCCCTTCTTCTTGGCACACGGCCTCCTTTCAACCAGGGGCCCAGTAGCTTCCATGCTGCCCTCAGGCTTCTGTCAATGCAAATTAGTTCCCTCCAAGGTGGCAGAGACTAAACGTGTCTCCAAACGTATCGCTTTCTCAGAGAGGAGCCGACGGGGCATGCGTAACCCGGGAGAGCGACTGCATTGGTGGCCCGTCGGGATCCCCCCAGGGAAGATGTCTGGGAGCAGAAGCCTCTTCTCAGAGTTTCTGGGGTCACAGGTCAGAGCTAACCACCAAGTCCCCCAATGGGCCCAGGTGCCTGTGATTCTCCAGGGCTTCCTACCCTGTCACTCCCAGCACCACGGGCCGCAGGAGAGATGGGATCCAGGGGGTTGGGATGCAGGTGGACCCCAGCCCCATCCTCCTCAGGCAAGTCATGCTAGGGCTGAGGGGGCTGCTCAGGGCACCCAGACTCTGCCCATGTGCCAGGCCTTCCAGAACAACGTGCCCTCGCGCCGTGAGCAGCCCCAGCCAGCGTGCACCCACCTTTGAAGTCAGAGAGGCTTGCGTTTTCATCCCATCTCTGATCCAAATTAGTGTGCAACTTTGGGTAGGTGTTCCCCTCTCTGAGCCTCAGTGTCCTCATCTGCAAAATGGGGGTAATAGCTCCCACCACATAGGGGTGTAGGGAGGCTCCAGTGAGCTGGTCCGTGAAGGCTCCTCGCACAGAGCCTGGGGCCCAGATGGGAGTCCAGACAAACAGAGGCCTCTTTGGTACGATAACAACAAGGAAGATGCTGACATTCGTGCAGAGACGGTCTGGGAAGCAGGCCCCGGCTCTGTCAGAGGGAGCCGGGGGGCTGCCCTCCTCTCCCTGCCAGCGACGCTCTTTGCCACCAGCGACATCTGGCTCTCTGCCCTGGATGTGTATTAGGAGTGATTAAGTGTCCCTTTACATTCTGGGAGCTGTCGCTAACGGGTGCCGAGGTTTATTTGCCACCGTTTATTTCGGCTCCGGTGCAAGCGCTTCCCCTCTCTCCTGAGAGGGCAGGCAGGGAGAGACACCTGCTCGGAGTGTTTAATTTCCATGAGCAGCGCGCTTCCTGGGAAGCAGCCGTTTGAAGTGCTCCACGTTGGCTGGAAATGAGTCCCAGGAGGCAGCCCCCGCCCCAGACATCGGGCTCCCTTTTTCCTGGGGATGGAAAGGAAGGGATCAAGATCCAACCCTTTCTAAAGAAAGAATAGAATCAAATTGGTTGAAAATTAGGGTGAAGGAGAAAAAATGAGGATGAGCCTAGCTTTGGGGTGAGGACAGAGCAGGACGTTGGAGTAAGACAGGCCTGGGCTCCGATCACGTGTTGGTCACGTTCTGGGCGAGCAGTCGGGACACGTTTCTTACCTTTCTGTAGAAAGGAAAATCTGAGGCCCTCTCCCCAACACGCGCGCACACACACAAACACACACACGCGCATGCACACGCACACACGAATGAGTTGGGAGGATTAAGCGTGCTAGAAAATGCTAGACCCAAATTGCAAAGGTGGATAGTATCACGGCCACCCAGAACATCCGTGGAGCCAAGGACGAGGGACCCTCTTGCCCACTCTGGGCGCGGCGCCAATATCAGGAGCTGGTGAGGATGACGAAGACTGGCTACCATCGGCTATTTTGGAGGACAATTTGGCAGTGACTACTGGAATTTCAAACACACATAGATCCAGTGACCCAGCAATTACACCTCTTCCTGGCTAGCCTGGAAAAACTCACCACCGTGTCTGAAGAGATGTGTGCAGAGATGGCCACAGCCATGTGACTTACAAGAGTTGACAAATTGAGAACAGCCTAAATATCCATCAGGTGGAGAATGTCCGATTCAACCCCAGCATAGCCACTCTGCAGACTTCCATGCAGCCTTTAAAAAGAATAACAGAGTCCCACGTGTTCTCACGAGATACGATCATGAAGACACACTGTCGGGAGAAAAGAAGCCTGAGCACCCCGAGTCCATTTATATCAGATCAAAGCAACGCCACGCGTTCCCGCAGGTATGTACGCTTGTGTGGAAACACACAGAAGCACGTCTAGAAGTCGAAACGATACAACAGCCGACATTGTCTCTAGGGAACGGAGTAGGGGATCAGGTCTGGGGGATGGTGGCCCAAAGAAACTTTACTCTCAGCCATACTATGTATATCTTCATATATCTGACATAGTTGTGTGTTCCTGTGTAATTAAAATGTCACCTAAGAACATTCGAGTGCAGGTGTCTTTTTCATAGAGCGACTTTTGCTCTTTTGGGTAGATGCCCAGTAATGGGATTGCTGGGTCAAATGGTAGTTCTACTTGTATCTCTTTAGGGTATCTCCATATTGCTTTCCACAGAGGTTGCACTAATTTGCAGTCCCACCAGCAGTGTATGAGTGCACTCGAATGTTCATAGCAGCACAATTCACAATCGCCAAGATGTGGAAACAACCCAAGTGTCCATCAATACATGAGTGGATTAATAAAATGCGGTATATGTATACTACGGAGTACTATTCAGCTTTAAGAAACAATGGTGATATAGCACCTCTTATATACTCCTGGAAAGCGCTGGAACACATTCTACTAAGTGAAGTATCCCAAGAATGGAAAAACAAGCACCACATGTACTCACCATCAAACTGGTATTAGCTGATCAACATTTAAGTGCACATATAAGAATAACATGTATTAGATGTTGGGCAGGGGGAGGGGGTAGGGAGGAGGAGGGGACGGGCATATGCACAAACAATGAGTGCAATGCGCACCTCCGGGGGAATGGACACACTTGAAGCTCGGACTTGGGGGGGAGGGACGGTAAGGGCATCATACGTAACCTAATCATCTGTACCCCCATAACATGCTGAAATAAAAAAATAAAATAAAATATCACCTAAATTTTATCACTCAATTGAAATCCACCTGTGCTCCCTCCCTTTTCATCTTTAGAGCACTTGAAAGTTGCCAGAGCATTTTTCACCCAGACTTTGCAAGTCAGCGGAGCCAAGAGGGTTCCATTTTACAAACGGGAAAAACGAGGTTCGTTCCAGGAACTGACCAAGAGTCTCCAGACCCCTTCTCGGAAGCATTTCGCACCCAGGAACATCAGAAAGTGGCAGGTGAGGGAAACACCTAGCTTCTTTAGTGGGGTAGAGATAAGAATCTCACATTCTCCTTATCTTCGCTCCTGAGCTGATAGAACGCTCTCATTCGAGTGCCCTGCTTCTTCTGCTGTGGCCTCCGCTGGGATCCCCTATGTCACCCCCACTTGATTCATGCTTCTAAGCAGAGTTTGATCTTCCTCTAGGAAGCCCTCCCTGATTGCTCCAGCCCAACCTGCTTCTTAAAGTTTAGCCAGGACTAGCCCCATACAGCCACAGGGATATTTATTGTGCTCTACTGTAGGCCAGAGTTATAAAAGAATTTTAATAGGCACATTGAAACCTTTAGGAAACATCTAAAGGTCAAACTGAGAGTGAGTTGGTCAAAGTTTAATTACTTGGCAACCTCAAACCATTGTTGCCTGAGCCATACATTGACACTTACAGAAGAGCCCCACGGGATCCTGCTCAGCGCTTAGTGACTCTTACTTGACAAACAATGCTGGCAATGGCGTGGTTTCCAAATTGACGTGGTTTCCAAATCTAAAGAAGCAACAAGTTAGAACGGGGGAAGAGGTGGTGTTTCAGCAGCATGAACATCAGGAAACAGAAGTGACAGCCCACATCCTGGCAGGAAAATGAGAGAGAAACACTCAAAAAGCAGACAGGATACTTGAAAAACAAAGAAGAAAAGAAAAACAGAGCCCCTGGGGACCTGCAGTGCAAGGACTAATCATCTTCCCCCACACGCTGGTGCGTCTCGGACACCTTCTCATCGTATCAAAGCACAGAACAATAATGAATATTCATATTTTAAGTCCTCCATAGAAGGTTAAATAATCTTCAGAATTCTCTTTAAAAACAGCGACGTAGATAATCCATTTAGGAAAATTTTTTCATGAAAAAAACGTAAATAAGAAAAAGTTGTATATAGAAAGAGCAACTTCAGTTATTGAAAATATTCAAATATATGGCAAATATATGGCAGCTTTGCTGCCCCGTGACTCTGGGTAGGTGGAGCAGGACAGCTTGGGTCCTCTGTCCTCCTAGAGATTCCTCCCTGATTAGAGATCCGTGCTCTGTGCCCAGCCCAGTGGCCCGAGGGCCCTAGCACAGCCTTGGTTTAACTGAAGAAGATGCCTTCATGGTCATGGGCTGCAGCTCCGAGCGGACCTCACACTCCTGCCTCCTGCCCACCTCTGGACCTGCTGTGCGTCTCTGGCTCTAAGACTCTGGGAGGACAAGAGTGAGCTGGAAAAAAAACATGTGAAATTGGTGAGAATACGTAGGAGGAAGCCTCTATGGTCTGAGAGGAGGTAGGAGGCAGGCTTATAGACACGAAAGAGATGCAGTGTTGGGATGTCAGAAAGCCACGAGCCGCTGAGGACATCAAGATCCAACGTGGGTTCGTTTGGTTTGCCGACTGCAATCATTTTGCTCATGCCTGTTGGGGTGAGGAGATGCACGGGCCAGGTCTGGACGCAGTGAGAAAGACAGTCACCAGTGAGTGGCTGTCCACTGTCGATGTCCAGAGATAGAGAGGGGCAGTGAGTGTACCAAAAATCTGCTGTCCCCGATCTATCCAATGCCTTTATCATACAGATGTGTGGTCCAGAGAAGAGGGTGATTTGCCTGAAGTCACCCAGCAGGAGAAGGAAGGAGATGGTTTAGAACTGTGCTGTCCAGAGTAACCATTAGCCACATATGGCTATTAAGCCCTTGAAATGCAGTTGGTCCAAATTAAAATGTATAATTGCAAGATACGCATTGGATTTGGAGGACTTAATATGAACAAAAGAACGTAAAATATCATGTTAATATTTTTATGGTGATTACGTGTTGAAATGATAATATTTTGGGTATATTGGGCTAAATAAAATGTAATATTAAAATTAATTTTACCTGTTTCTTTTTACCTTTTTATAGTGGCTACTAGAACATTTTAAATTGAATATGCATTTTAAACTGAATATGTGTTCTATTTCTTTTGGACAGGGCTGCTCTAGGCAGCCCAGGGCCCAGGCTTACCTTCAGCTATCTAGGAGCCAGAAAGCCCTGAGCAGGTATACTTCCCATCAGAGACACCTGAGGGGGATGCTCTCCAAATCTTCTGGGGAGGCCTGGTTCAGCCTCTAGTCTGAGAAGCTGATGGCCCTGGGCTTCTCTTATAGAATATACTGTGTAGGAGAAGGGAAAGTTTTACAGGTTTAAACGAGACACCAACCTTAATATAAACTATGCACGTCGGGTGAGGATGATGTGTCAGTGTAGGCTCATCATTGTAACAGAAGTAGCACTGCAGTGCAGGATGGTAATAATGGGTGAGGCTGTGCATGTGTGGGGGTCCAGGGGAATGTGGAAAAATCTCTTTACTTCTGCTCAATTTTGCTGTGAACCTAAAACTACTCCTAAAAAACGAAGTCCATTAATAAAATGAAAAACTTCAAGCAGAAGAAGAATAAGAAAAACGAACAAAAGCCCCCAAAGCAGACATCTCAGGGTGTCATCAATGTCTTTTTTAGGGGGGAAATTTGCTCAGTTAATCCCTGCTAATCAGGGAAGGTGCCAGCTGACCAGGCCAGCTCGGAGCATGCCTGAGTGCATCGGCAGCACAGGGCTCTGCTGCAGGGAGTAGCTGCCTGGCCGCCAGGAAGTCTTTCCTGAGGTTCTCACCGGGAAACCCAGAGAAGCCCAGAAGGGGAGAGAATGCCTTTTCTTAATTTGGCCGGCTTGCATTTGGGAGATCAAGGTCTCAAATCATACCCTGCGATGACAAGCGATTCCTCCCAAGCTTTGATCCTGGACGTGGTCCTTACGTCGTAGAATGGCTCCAGACACTTTCATCCTCCTCCCAGGCAGGCAGGCAGGCCAGGGTGAATGAACCACGTATGAGAATCAGAAAGGACAAGAACACCTTGCAAAGTGGTCCCCAAGAGGTCTGGGGCTAACATTCTATTTTCTCATCTCCGTGAGCTCACCAGTCTTAGGAGTTTCGTACTTTCTGCATGTATATTAAACTTCAGTAAACATAGTTTGATTTAACAAAAGGCCCCAGTGTTAGCTGTCACTGTCATCAAACCCACGAGAGCCAACATGCTGCTGCTCACAGAGGGGCTTCCCTCCTCCCCAGGGAGGCCTCATTCAGCCGGGCCGGGCTGTGCTCGCAGCCTCTGCACGCTGAGGTCCGAGTGCTGGCTGACACGAAGCGGTGCCTTAGGATTTTGCAAACGGTGCGGATGGAGCTAACAATGATGAATTACAAAGCGCTTTCCACTTTCACCTCCCCCGCCGTCTGTTACTTCCTCTGACCCACAGTCACCTTCACAGACTTGACCTCATTCTAATAGGCAGGAAACTGAGGCTTAGAGAGGCAAGGCCTTTAACAAGGTCACTGAGCAATTAAGCTGTGAAGGTTTGAACTCAGTTCAGCCGGATCCCCCTGGGCCCTGCAGGCTGTGCCCGGAGCACACGGGAGCGGCTGGAGCTGAGTGGGGTGGCCTCGGCTCCTGGGCAGCCCCCAGCGATGGCTGTCAGTCCGCCAGCGCCCTGGAGCTGTCCTGTCTGTTATGGGGGCTGGGCTGCCAGCTCAGTATTTTCTCCCCACCCTGTGCCAGGATCCATCCTCGCTTCCGTCTGGCACTTCACAAATGTGTGAGGGGTCTCCCGTC
>NW_012149674.1:613848-616257 GCF_000956105.1 Propithecus coquereli
TATTAAATTAATTTCACCCAGTTTCATTTTCCTTTTTTAAAAAATGTGGCTACTAGAGGATTTAAAATTGTATGCGTGGCTCGCATTGCATTTCCATTGGATAGTGGTGCGTTAGAACAAAGGAAAGGTGTTCTGCCAGACAGCAGGGAATAATCTATGTGGGACTTATTACCCCAATCTAGGAGGTCTTCCTGGGGGAGGAGGAGATCTAAAAATGTTTGGGTAAATCCATGATGCTTGGTCCTCTTTCGTCTTTTCAAGATGATAAAGGTATTGGGACAAGTTGACAGACCAACCACCTTCGGAGTAAAAGTCATGGAGCAGCCCACACTGTCCCCCTGCAGTCCCTTCTATGTCCAGGCTATGAACACTCGTTTATCTCCACGGTCTCATCTTACCCTCTCACACCCCACACAAGGGTGGCACATCCTCCAGCTGCCCCAGCCGGGCCTTCAGGAGGCCAAGTAACTCGTCCAAGTTCACAAGATGTGGGACGTGGCAGAGACTAATGCAAAGGAAGCCCTCAGCGGGTGCCTATTTTTAGGGCCAAACTGGACCAAGGAATTGGAAATGTTCTTCTGAAAGGCTCTGAATGGAATGCAGCCTGGCAATAAACCATAATCAAAACCTGGCTTTGCAGGGCAGGGAAGCAAAGAGCCCCCTCCTATGATTCCTCAATTCCAACTTGCCTTGGAAGGGAAGTGCAGGGCTGGGCCGGCAGGTGATGGGTGACGCTGCAGGGCACAAGCCCTGGGTGGCTATGGGCACACCGTGGCTCTCTCTGGGTCCCAGTGTCCCAGCCTCTGCCATGAGGAGGGTCAAGGTGATTTCACTCAGCCCCTCTAGCCTCTCCAATTCCAGAGAACCCACTCTGACAGGTACCACTTTGACAGGCTTATATCTAAGGACATCAGAGTGGAGACAGTAGCGATCTAAGGAGAGAGTGGGTGACACAGCTCAGCTTTCTCAGCTTTGGGGCACCATGTTCCTCATGGCCACTGTGCACAGTTGTACAGGTTGTTCACTGCACCAGAGCATCCCTAACAGCCCTAATGGGAGAAGAAATTCAGCCTCTACTGTGCTCTCCCAGTGGGATGTCTGCTATGGGAGCTGCGTCAGACCTTTACCAAGCTGCACAAAGACGCTGTACCAGCTAGCGAGGGACCCTGGCGCTCCCCTCCCACTGCAAACTCACTCCCCACATGACTGCACCCACCCTTTCTTAATACCCAAACAAGTGCCCCTGATTTAGTGCCCACTCATGAAACTGGCACATCCTGGGGCCTGAGGTCAGAGGAAACACAAGACAGTGTCACGAGAGTGCCAGGCTTCTGCCCCAGTCCTGTGGACACGTCCGTGATCTTCAGACTCTGCCCATGATCATCAAGCCCTTGACCCACTCGAGCAATCCCTCTGTCTGCGGTGCCAGGGCTGAGGGGAGGTGACTACGCCAGTCCAGGCTCAACTCAGCGTCCCAGGAGGGCCCCAGCTCCCGATTCAAGGCCTAGCCCGGGCGAGCACCGTCTGGGTTTTGATCAGCTGCCATCCGAGGTGCTTGGATCATGCGAGGTGACGGCTGACCCAGCCACTTGCTGTAATTGGGATCAAATGCCCTCGTGGTCTCTGGAGAGGAGGCTCTAGAGCACAAAGGCCCACTAAGGCCCGGCTTCTCGACTCCCCAGGAGGATGGGGGGCCTAGGCCTCCCCCACCTGCAGCCCGCAGCAGCCTCCCTGCCTCAGCTGCCAGGCCCACATGCTGGGGGTGGGGGGTTGGAGGCACTTCTCCCTTGCACAAGGCAGTCCTTCCTCTTCCTCGGGCCTCCCTCTCCACCTCTGGCCCTCTTGCACAGATACCAACTTGAGCCAGACATCTGGGCTTCTATCCCAACCTGCCACTTATTGGCTGGAAGCAAGTCTCAAGCCTCCCTGAGCCTCCGTTTTCAAATCTGCAAAATGAGCATCTTTATATCACCCAGCCTGCATGACGGACAGGGTTTAAAAAGGCGATCCACGTGTTGGTGCTCAGTAAATGCCACCCCACACCCGGCTCTCTGCGTAAGGTGGGGGGATAACACCGACCCTTCCGGCTCCTTAATTTAGAAACTCGTGTGTGTGTTCTTTGTTAGCCCTAAAATGTAATGCAATGCAAACATTTGCTATTATCACATCAATAATAAAAACTGATACTAGTAAGAATATCCAACACCTTGTAAGAGTTTAAGTATATGTCCAGCGCTGTGCTAAAAAATGCACCTTTCCTTGTATTTCCTTGAATCTTCACATCAATTCAAATCCGATGAGTACAATGGTCATCCCCACTTTATAGATGGAAAAACTGAGGTGTAGACAGGTTGAAAAACCCATCCAAGATTATGGAGGGTGGAGTAGCCCAGATTTGAAATTGGGTCT
>NW_012149674.1:616767-637550 GCF_000956105.1 Propithecus coquereli
TGCCCATCCCGTGGACCAAGGTGCTGGCAGAGGGCGAGGAGGGCCGGTCCTGGGAAGTCTGCTGCAACCCTGGCTTCCACCAGCACCCCCTTCCCCAACGCCTTCCAATCCTCTGCTCCGTGCCCTGGATCCCAGCATGGGTTAGACCCTGGCAGCCTGTCCTTAGTCTGAGAAACCAGCCACTCCCTCCTCCACATCAGGTGTGTGGAGTCAAGCGGTACCAGTAAGGTTTTGGGGAACGTGTCTTTTCCCCATAAACACCACTCCATCCCTGCCTCGATGGAACCTGCTGCTCCTGGAGAAAGGCAAAGACTTTGAGCATTTTCCAGATGCTGAAAACTTCGTGGAAAAAAGAAGTCATGTGGGTGAGAAAGCCCAGGGCATGTCTGGGAACTAGCAAAGTCTGGAGGGGGATGTGATATGAAGTGAGTCTGGTACCTAAGGCTCAGAATGCTAAAAGCCTTCAACGCTGCAAGAAGGTACCTTCCGTGACAGCAGTCGTGGGAAGCTGCGGGACGGGAGACTGGCGCATTCAGGTGACTTTTTGGAAAATAACCAGGGCGGCAGTCATGATGACTCCTTCATCCATTGCACAAATCTTGACTGAACACCTACTGTGTTCGAGGAGACGCTGTACCTGGCTCTGGGGGTTGAAGGGTGAGCAAGACTCGCAGTGCCCTTGCCCTGGGGGAGCTTACATTCTAACGGGAGGGCAAGACCCCACCAGGCTGGCAGAGAGTTCTCGGAGGGGTCTAATTCTCTTCCCACTTCCCTGATTCTCCTTCCCAGCCGAAGCAACACCAGCCTCCCAGCGGCTCTGCAGACGGTAGACACTACCGTGAAGCAGACTGCACCCCACCTAGCCGAGCTCAAGGTCGACCCTCAGCCCCTCTGACAGGAGAAGCCCTGTCCCCTTCCCTGTGCCCCAGGATCCCCCACTTTCCTGCTGAGTTCTTGTTTGTCTAGGCCTGGCTTCTACTTGCCAGCATCTATTTTTTTGAATTGTAGTAAAATACACATAACATAAAATTTACCATTTTAACCATGTCTAACTAAGTGTGCAATTCAGTGGTGTTAAGCAGAGTCACAATGTTGTGCAACCAATCTCCAGAACGTTTCCAAACCCTTCAAACAGCAACTTTCCTTTTCCTCCTCCCCCCAGCCCCTGGTAACCACCGTTCTACTCTTCCTGTCTATGAATCTGACTACTCTAGGGACCTCGTGTAAGTGGAATGACGCGGTGTTTGTCTTTCCGCGACCGGCTTATTTCACTTGTCATACTGTCCTCGAGTTTCGTCCATGTTGCAGCGTGTCTCAGAATTTCCTTATTTTGTAAGACTGAATAATATTCCATTGTACGTACAGACCGCATTTGTTTATCCATCCACCCTCAGCGGACACTCGAGTTGCTCCCACCTTTTGGCTACTGCGAAGAACGCTGCTAGAACATGGGCGTACAAATATGTCTTTGAGTCCCTGCTTTCAGTTCTTTCCGATATATACCCAGAGGCGAGATTGCTGGATCATATAGTTATTCTATGTTTAATATTTTGAGGAACACTTGGCAACATCTTAAATCAGCATAAAAACTCAGGCACTCTGCCATCCCCAGGCATATGCAATGGGCTACAAATTTTCCTTTCCCACATGCTGTATGATTCCAGCTATAGGACATTCTGGAAAAGGCCAAACTATGGAGACATTGAAAATATCAGCTGGTTACCGGAGGTTAGGAGGGAGGGAAGGATGAACAGGCGGCGCACTGGAGACATTTAGGGTAGTGAGACTATTCCGTATGACACTATAATACAGAACCATAGTCATTATGCCTTTTGTCCAAACCCATAGAATGCACAACATCAAGGGAAACTGCGGACTTCGAGGATAATGATGCGTCAAGGCAGGTTCGTCAACTGTACCAAGTGCACCCCCCTGGTGTGGGGTATTTGTAATGGGGGGGCTGTGTGTGGTGGGGGAGGGGGCAGGGACTATATGACATACCTCTGTATTTTGCCGTGAACCTGAAACTACTCTAAAGAAATAAAATTAAAGAACAAACCTGCCCCTTTCCAGGGACGATCCAAACAGACGTGCATTAGGAGACTTTATTCTGTAGCCTGAAGCCCCCAAGAGTAGCTGGTATCAGGAACTGGGAAGTCCACTTAGCGAACCAGGGTTCAGGTCTGTGCCTACGGGAGCAGTGACAAAGGTGGTCATTGTTTGCTTTGGACAGCGCTGATGGGTGACATCTGTACGTGAAGGCCGTGATGAGGACGTTTCCTATGGAACTCAAACATGGCGTGGTGAATTCATAAACCTCTTCACGAGCATTAGAGACCTGAATGTGAGTAAAACGGCTTTAACGACCAGCAGACGAAGAGCACACAATTAACCTTGTCAAGATCAGTGTAGTCCAGGCTTCTCCACCTCCGCACTAGTGGCTTTTGGAACCAGATCGTTCTTTGTTTGGGGAGGGCTCTTGTCTGTATCGCAGGAGTTTCGGCAGCATCCCTGGCCTCTCCCCATTAGATGTCAGCAGCACCTGTCTCCCTCGCCACCCCAGGACAATTGTGACCACCAAACATGTCTCCAGACGTTGCAAATGTCCCCTGAGAGTGGTGGTGCAGGATCAGCCTCTGGTTGAAAACCACTGGTGTGGCCGAGAGCACCATTTGCCACGAGCCGCCGTTGACCATTGCTGTTATTTAGACAGGATGGTCTGGGGACAGTACAACCATATACGTTTGAAGTCATGCCAGCTTGGGATGACAGGGTCAGGACTGTTTGTAGGAAGAAGAATTGAAAGAGGAATGCATGGGTCCCGGGGACGAAGGACTGCGCCGAAGTTGCCTTTGAACACGGACGGGCAGGGCAGAGCCTGCACACGAGACTGCAGGGGGCAGATTCGGCCTTCGGAACAAAACCAGCTTTCCAGGGGCTTTGCGTGCAACTTGCCCGGCTCCGTGCTAATTACGGACGATTATGAATTATTCTCCCTTGCTCATTAAAGTAGGTCTTCGCCCACAGCCTCTGTTGCTCTGTGTAATTTGAGATGCATAAGCCTGGATTTCAGAGGCCTTTTAAAGGAGGATGTCATTTCCATCCCTGGAACACAGTCAACTGGGCGAGGGGAAGGGGGCTGTTTCGGGGCAGGGTGCAGCATGGTGGAATCTCCCTGCCCGCCGCATTGCCCGATCCCAGCATCGAGGGCGAGTGAGATGGGCCGGGGACTGACACTGATCTGTCTTCCACGCACCCACCTGGCCCTCAGCATCTGCCCTCAGTGGAGAGTAGAGTTCTCAGAGGAGCCGGGCTACTCCTGTTGCTGGTTTATGTTTTTGGCATTAAGAGATCTATACAGCTGTTCAAATGAATCACCTCGGGTTTAGTGATAGCAGGTTCCAGGTTTGCCACGAGGCCCGGCTCGGTCTGGGCCGTGCAGAAGGGCAGCCCGTCACCCCTTCCTCGGATGCCTTTGCTACTGAATAGCCAAAGCCAGGTGCCCAGGGCTTGGGCACCACCCTTGGATGGTAATATTGCCTGGGGCATTTGTCATGCAACAGACGCACGGGCCCTCTGAGCATTGCTACACGGGGACTGTAGGGACAGTCCCGGTTTACACTCACTTCTGGAATGGGATGGGCCGGAAATTGGTCCCCAGTCAGATAAAACCACTATTTTGAAAGTCCCCAGAAGAAAAAGGACACCCTCTCCCAGGGGACCCAGAGCAGAGGCTTTGGAGCTGGACGGGCCCCAGAGTTGAATCCTGAGAGGGCCATTCGATAAGCCAGGGTGAGAACCAGGGCCGAAGAGCACAGAACCTGGGCTCCCAGGTTCCGAGTTCGAAACTAGGCACGACCACTGTGTGACTTTGGGCAGGTCACTTCACCTGTTCACACCTGAGACTCTCCACCTGTCAATGGGGCCGATGACAGACCCTATCCCACAGGATCCTTGTGAGAACTAAGTGAGTTTACACATAGAAAACACCAGAAAGCACCATGTAAGTCATTCTTACTGCAACATAGCTTCCAGAAAGCCATCGAAGCTCCCAGAGCCTCAGCTTCCCCTTGTGCAAGGCAGAGACAAAAAATGCCTTCTGAAGAGGGAAGATTTAATAAGAAAACACATCTGACGTGTCAAATACAGCACCTGGAACATAGCAGGTGTTCAATAATTGGCAGGAGTTATTTTTATATTATTGACAAAACTGTGTCTCCAGCTTCTAATTCCTCTGCCTTCTAATTGTGTTGTTTCCCCTCACTCTCCAGGACTGGAGGAGCTGGGGAAATACTTTCAGCTCATAATTACTCCTTTGGATAAAAAGGTCTGTGCAATAGGGCATGGATCTGACGGCTAAGAATGCTGAGTGGGCCAAGAGATTGATCGATGCCACTTCCTGCCCTCTCCTTGGCATTTGCCTATCCGGTGACGATTTTTGTAGCAAGTAATTATGGCCACTGAACAGACAATTAAGAGAAGGGCTCCATGTTCCTCTTCCAGCTATGCAAATGTCACAGCTGCTATTTCATCCTTGAGCATAGTGAGTTGTCTTCCAAGAGGCCATCAAGACCATTGCTGAGCTGGGTAATGCCTTCTAATCGATACCGGGAAGCTCCCAGCCTGTTCCTTCTGGGGGGCGCTTGTCAAATAGTACAAGAACTGTGGCATGTTTCAGTCCCTAAGTTGCTGGCTGACCATGAGCCAGTACTTAATCTCTCAGGGTTTCCGTTTCTATAAAGAAGTACTAATAATATGAGATCCCCAACATTGTGTTAGAATTTTTAGGAGCAGAAACAAAACACACAGGGCATAGCCCTTCTGCTATAATTCAGAGGAGGGTAAGCTGGCTCGGAATTCAAGGGTTCTTAGCCAGGGTGGGTGACCTCAGACAAGCCACCACACCTGCCCAGGACTTGTATTGCGTGTCTGTAAAATAGGCATTACGCACACGAATCAGTTGTTTGTGTTCCTAGCTATTTATACTCCGCCTGCTTCCAAAAAGGATTTGAGACAGCTTGTAATCAGATGCTGTGAAAATAGACATGGAAAATCAAAGACCATGAGGAAGGAGGGGGAAGAAGTAAATATACCAGCCACATGGACTAACATAGTTTCTGTGGTTAATCTGACCCTTTTTGCCTTGGATCCCAGGAAGCTCAGAGCTAAATTTATTATTCCGGAGTTTCACAATCTGGACAATTACCTGTTCAAAGAAAATTCACTCTTACCAATTATTCAGAGGGACATACTTTTTCCCAGAATTAAACTCTGAAAATAGTCAACAAAGGTACCAAACCGCAGAAAAATGCTCTATAAATATCGGTTTTTACCTTGATTCACTTAATAACTATTTATTGAGCAAGATGCCAGGTATTTAGAATGCTGGGGCTACAGGAGAAACAAAGCTAAAAAAATACCTACCCTCGTGAAGTATATTCTAACGAAGAAAACACACACTATATAATAAACAACACCAAGTACGTAAATAAGAGAAGATGAGCTATTAAGTCTGTCTTCAAAAATTGGGTGGGGAGAGGTAAGGCTACATTGGAAGGTCAAAAAAGCAACTTCATAAGAGTAACATTTGAGCTGAGCCGCAAATGGCAAGTAAACAGAATCCTTGCCAACATTTGAGGAAAGGCAATATTCCAGGCAGAGGGAACAGAATGTGCAAATGTCCTGGGGTGGGGGTTGGGGGGAGAGAACTTGGCACTTTGGAGGAAATGGAAGAGGAGTGGAAAAGCATAAGAAATGAGGCAGAGAGGAATATGACGTGAGAGGTAGGCAGAAGCCAGATCACGGAGGTTAGAGGTTCTCACCCTGGGCTACGTGGCAGAATCACCCAGGGAGCCCTTCAAAACACACCACGCTCTGGCCCCATCCCTAGAGATTCAGATGCATTCGATCTAGGGGAGGGCCCAGACCACAGTATGTTTCAAAAGCTCCCCAAGTGATTCTACAGAGCACCAGGGTGAGAACCAGTGGGGTAGAGCCTCATAGACCATTGTAAGATGCTAGAAGTTTCTCCCCAGTGTGATGGGGAGAATCCATGGGTGGATTCTGAAGGTTTTCTCTGTTGCTGGGTGGAGAAAAGATCTAAATAGGGCAGGAGTGGAAGGAGAAAGCAGGGTCACCCCTAGGGTACACGGGATCCTAGACAAATATTTTTTCAGGGACTCTGCCTTTATAAACAATTTGAGTCACCCAAAATCAGTGAATCAGCTCTACTCAGGGGGCCCACACTCGCAGGATCCTGGAAAGTAATACCACAGTGGCTAGCATGAGTGGTCTGCTTACTGGTCTGTCCTCTTAGAACTGTGGCCAGGCCCTGGGCCTAAGGAGAACCACATGGGCATGAGCCCCGGAGCTGCCTGGGACATCTGGTCTACCCCATGTGTGTGATCAGTGGAAACAGAGGGTTGGAGAGCCCATCTTGGGGGAGAGAAATGGGGACCAGTGCCCAGGTCTCTGTCTGGACTCAGGCTGCCCAGGGGCGCTGCTGGCCCCAGATGATCCCAGGCACTAGAAGGGGACTTCTCAGGAAATTTGAAGAAAGTAACTCCAAAGCACAAGGCCCCTAACGTGCACACGCAGGACAGGTCTAAGGCTGGCACCGGAAGGGCAGACAGGTAATCAGAGTGAGATGCCGGCAGGCTGGGGGAAGGAAGAGACCCAGCACAGAAGAAGGTGGATCGAGCCAGCGATGCAGGATGCACCGGGAGGTAGAACTGTTCCCAGGGGCAGAATTTATGACAACGGTAGCCAGCAGGACTGTTGACAAATGTTGGGTTTTCTTGTTTGGGGACACACAGTAGAATCGTACTGCTTTGCCCACTTGCACTTGTGCATGGCCATGCGGTGGCTTTGGCCAATGAAATGCGTGGGAAAGTGATGTGTTACTTTGAACATCAGCTTTGAGACAGTCCCTGATTTGCCATGCTTGCCTTTCCACCTCTGGGAGGGGAACATGCCGTACGATTGAAAACTCAACTGTGTTGCTGAAAGCCTCTGAGATGCAGGTAGGGGGTGGGGACGCAGCCCGGTAAGTCTATCCTGATTGACGCAGTTGACACTTCGCTGGCCTAGCCTGGAGTTCCACCCAGTTTTCTCCGGTTCTCAGCCCACTGGAGGGCCTCCCACGCCTCACCTGCTGTGGCAGGACCCCAGCCCGTTGGACAGCCATTTTCTGGGCCTTCGGTGGTCCCCGGAATGAGAACAGCCCAGCAGAGAGCACGTGCGTGGCCCTAACCCTGCGGGCTGGCCAGACCAGGCTCCGGCGCCCCCACCCTGGCTGTGGGCTCATTAGATGAAAGTGCTATCACCTGTCAGACAAACTGCTAGAACTGTGATAAATTAATGATCAAATGGTACAGTCGGCGCAGCTACTGTACTGCCTCGGCTAGTTACAAGCAGGCCGGGTGCTTAAAAAATGCAGCCGGCATTAAAAAAAAATCAGGCGTTAAAGGAAAATGTCACCCGGCTTTTCAAAAAGGATCTGTTTTAAAATGACCACAGACGGCTCGGTTTCAGAGTCTTTATTTGATTCCTGTTCTTTGTATTTTGTTTTATTGCTCACAAGGAAGGAAGGGGGTGGAGTGGGGCGAGGGCAGAAGGAAGGTTGGAATTTCTGACTATTTCCACCCACCTCCATCCATGTGGCGTGTCCCACAAGGGATTCAGGGTCTCCCGACAAACACGGGGACATTCTTCCCAGGCCCTGGCTGGAATGAGCGATGATTACTATACAAATACAAGTAATAATTACAATATAATTACAAATACAATAATAATTACAGGAGTTTTTTTACTAAGACTTTTGCTCTTATTTCACTTACTTATTGTGCTATCTCTGCTGGATGGATAGCAATGTCCCCATTTGTCAGACGAGAAAACTGCTGCTCAGAAAGTTACCATGGTTAACATTCTTTGAGCGCTGACTATGTGTACTTTACCAGCACCACCTCGCACAATTGCTACAATAGCTCCGAGTGAATACTACTCATATGATCTCCATTTTAGAGAAGAGGAAAAGTAGGATCAGAGAGGTAAAGCCACTTGCCCACAGTCACACAGCAAATAAGTGGCAAAGCAAGGTATTGCACAGTTGTTACTGACTCCTGGGACCCTGAAATCTCATGCCTGATAGTCTAGGGACAAATTTTCAAAACAAAACAGGAAAAAGGCTGGCCTCGACTTAAAAATCCAGCCCAAACCTGGACTCCTAATCATCATGGTGGATACTCGTTACATAAATGTATAGATTCCCTCTGCGAGTGCGTCAGCCCCGCCTGGCCCTTCTACCTACGGTTTTATGAGCTTAATTTATTCTTTTTAATATAAAATCTCATTACCTGAACATGATACCACCACTTCTACGTTATCTTTGATATGAGAACAGAGAGAAACCTAAATCAAACCTTTAAATAAAGTCTATAATCATGCTGCCCTTTCACTTGCTTTTCAAATTTCTAAACAAAATTAAGTGGAAATACCTCGCGGAGAGTGGTGTGGAAGGAAAAGGGGGCGTACGAGGGGAGACAGGGGTGGGAGAGACCCCCGAACGTGGCTTTCCTGGGCGGCCACAGGGGATGTGATTACTCGGAGAAGAGACAGTCTCCGGCTGGACGCGTGGCTCCTGCTACCTTCGCTCTCTGGCCCAGGTACGGGGAGGGATTCAGATGAATCCGCCCCAAACCTGTGTGTGCCTGGGCTTGATCTCAAAAAGCCATTTGCCTCGCCTTGATGTATTTTTCACGACATGTCCTATCCAGTGTTAATTTTCATAAAGGGGAAATTGATGATCAGTTTAAAGAAAGACAGTCAAGAGGTTTTATTCTCCAGGTGCCTGAGGTAGGCGAGCTAAGACTGGGGGCATCTTGGTGAATTCAGGGTGGCGGGGGGTTTGGGGGGGAAGGAGCTCCTTCCCAGGCTTGGGGAGCACCCGTTCCTCTGGGCAGAAAAGGGGTTTGTTGCCCGATGAGGACGGCACTTCCTGGAAGAGCTGTGGTCTGGGTTTCTGGGAGGGTTGGAAGGGAAGGAGCCGTGAGAGCCGCAGAGTTTCTGAAAGCCACTGGGACAGACCAGGCAGGGGGGTGGGGGGGGGGTGCACCAGCTCTTTGAAGGAGGAGGGGCTTTTGCCTCAGGAGACCCCCTGATCCAATAGGCTCACTTTAGTGGGAGGTGAACCCAGGCCCCAAAATGTTGGCCACTTGTCTGAGGTTGCACAGATTCGACCAGTGGTGGTCAGAAGAGTGGCAAATGCCACAGAGAAGGATGTGGTTTGGACCAGGAGCTCGCCTGGGCATCAGGGTGCAGAGGTTTGAATTTCAGCTCTGCTGCTCGCCTGTCAGGTAACCCTGGGCAAGGCATGCCAGTGCTTTGGGCCTCCCTCAGTTTCCCCATCTGTGAAATGGGAATGAACACTCCCCACCTTACAGCGCTGTATACATAAAATCAGAATAAACTACGGGAAAGTGCGCGGCCCTGTGTCTACTCACAGGGTGTGTGATAAAGGTATCAAATCTGAGCACAAAGAACTGGGTTCCTCCTTTCCTTCCTTCAGTGCATCACTCATCTCAGGACTTAGCTGAAGTCTCTCCTCTTCCAAGAAGCCTTCCGTGACTGTCTATATTTGAAATATCCATGGTTTCACTTTCTTTGGCCCTGAGACGAAAAGCACCAGCATCATTGCCGCATGAAGGGAGCAAGGTGGCCTGGGTCCAACCCCTGACTCTGTATGTCCTCACTGGTGACCTTGGAGCAGTCACGTAGCCTCTAGTGCCTCAGTTTCTTAACTATAAAATTAACCATAAATATAAAATGAAGTTGTTGGTTTTTTTTAAAAAAAAAAAAAAACGCCTTACTTCATAGTTATTCCGATTAAATGAGTTCATTCATGTAGCAAGCTGAGAAGTGTGCCTGTTACATAGCAAAGCTGAATAAAGATTACTAATATTACCAATATTATTACTACCACTTCTCAAAGCACCTAGGATGCCCTTGGCTCTGTGTGTGTGTGCGTGTGCACATGTGTGTGTGTGTGTGTGTGTGTGTGTGTGTGTGTTAGTTTTACATAGGGGACGTTTTTATTGAAATGTAATATACAAACAGAAATGGGAGCACATCAGAAATGCATATTTCCAAGAATTTTCACAAAGACAACACACCTGTGTAACTAGCTTCCACCACCAGCCCCTCAGAAGTCCCCTTCGTCCCCTTCCCCAGGGAGCAGCCGTCTCCTGGAGGACAAAACTAGAATAAATAGGATGATGGAAGATGCCAGTAGGATGGTCAGTGTTACAACAGATGCTGGAGCACACAGGGGAGGTGGGAAAGGCCGCGGGGGCCGCAAGGAAAGCGCTCATGACACTGTATCAGGAACAGACCACACAGGTCTAGGCTGTGAGACTACACTTAAATCTCTCCCCCTCTCTCGGCCTCAGTTTCCATTTTTGCACGAAGAAGGAGTTGATGAGATCAACTCTTACAGCTCTCAGGATATATTTAGTCATTCACTTGCTTAAATATTAATATCTGTTGAGTGTCTGTTTTGTGCCAGGTGCTGTTCTAGGCACTTGAGATACAACAGCAACCAAAACAGACTCTCATCCCTGTCCTGGAGAATACAGAATGTAGAATTCCATATTCTAGCAGGAGGAAGCACACAGTAAATAATAGGCGTAACGAATAGGCAAATGACATCTGATTCCATGGCTCTAGGGGAACACCCCAGCTAGAAGACAGATCGCAGCCACCTGCCACAACTGTCTTCCTTCTCCTGTCCCCCTTGGTCTCTGTCATGCCAGGCCACAAGTGGCTTCAAAACTGATTTTCCTGAACCCTGTTCCCTGGAGTGTGAGCGTCAGAGTCTCTCCCTAAGGAGAGGAAGGTGTCGGGAGAGATTTTCCCATCTACATCATTTTTTCCAATTTGTCCAAATGAGGACAAAATGTTTCAGACGCACACAAAAAGAGAGAGAGAAACGAACAACTCCCAGCTTAGCAGGTAGCGCTGACGTCCTGCGCGTGCCTCCCTGACTACATGGAGGGCTGGTTTCTCCCGGTGAGGAGCCCTCCCTCGCCCCAACCCCCATGCCCTGTGGATTTGGAGGGACCCGTTCCCATGTCCCCACACACCTGCCACTTCCCTGAAAATGAGCACTTTGCCTTGGGGGCCCCCTGCTTTCTGCACAGAGAACGATCTCATCACAGGCACGGAGGGCTTGGAGAACGTTCTCTCCTGCGGGATGAAAATCCCACCGCCTGCCTCCCGCACAGGTAAGAGGTGGCGGAACAGGCTGAGCAGGGCAGAGGCAGGCGGGCGCTCGCTCTGGTCCAGTCTGGGCGAAGGCGGAGGTAAGAGGCTGGTGGTTGGTAGAAGTGAGTCAGAGCAGAACAGACAAAGGCTGATCTGAGATATCTTGAGGAGGAGGCAGCTCAGGGAAAATGGTCCTTGAGGAACAGGATCAGGGATGATATTCCAAATATTTAACGCGTGCTTCGCACAGGCCCCGACAGGCTTTCTGGAGCGTGTCTGGGTGGCCCTGCTGGGTCAGGCTTTCCTCTCTACTTGCTCGATCGTGGGAAATCTGAGGACCCTAAGGAGGCTCAGCCTGGATCCTCGGGGTGGGAAGGCACTCAGGGGGCTCGAGATAGCTATTTGTCAACTAATCGAATATATTTTAATATACATTTTTTTGAGGCAGGATCTTGCTCTTTTGCCCAAGCTGGAGTGCAGTGGCATCATTATAGCTTCCTGCAACCTCAAATTCCTGAGTTCCAGTGATCCTCTTGCCTCAGCCTCCCCAAGAGCCAGGACCACAGGGCTATGCCGCCATATCCGGCTCATTGTTCTATTTTTTGTAGAGAAGGGATCTCTCTGTGTTGCCCAGGCTGGTCTCAAACTCCAGGCCTCAAGTGATCCTCCCATCTGGGCTTTCCAAAGTGTTGGGATTACAGGTGTGAGCCACCGCACACAGACTTTATTTTCATATTTTAATAACCAATGTGACCTGGGTTAGAACGGCAGAAAGAGACACGGGCCACGATTGCAAAGAGTTAACCTTGCCCTTGGAGAAAGAACTTTAATGTAGGGGACATACTGGAGTATGGAAACTTCTATTCCATCCTGAGTTTTGAGGATCCAGCTTTATTTGGAGGGTAGGGAAAGGCAGTTTCTCTGTGTTCAGAAGCAATGCAGGTGTAGGAAGGGCACTGGTATACAGGGGCTGCCTATAGTCCGCAAACTGATTTGTTGGAAGCATGGAGTGTTTTCATTTAAAAACTGTCAATTCCCGAGGTGGGCAGATTGTTTGAGCTCAGGAGTTCGAGACCAGCCTGAGCAAGAGCAAGACCCCGTCTCTACTAAAAATAGAAAGAAATTATGTGGACAACTAAAAATATATAGAAAAAATTAGCTGGGCATGGTGGCGCATGCCTGTAGTACCAGCTACTCGGGAGGCTGAGGAAGGAGGATCGCTTGAGCCCAGGAGTTTGAGGTTGCTGTGAGCTAGGCTAACGCCACGGCACTCACTCTAGCCAGGGAAACAGAGTGAGACTCTGTCTCAAAAAAAAAAAAAAAAACAAAACTGTCAATTCGTTGCAACATTTCCAAGTGGGGAAATTTCACGTAAAAATCTAACTCCCAGTGTCTCTTAGAAAATCAGAAGATGAGGCAGCCATAGCCCCAGAGCAGTCCCTCCATGACACCTGGAGCAGCGTGGGGGCTGCTTCCCCCGACAGGGTGTCCCCCCAAGGCCCCGAGACCCTGCACGGCCCACTCCACTTGTTTACGTTTCCTGCCTGGCCCTGACCTCACCACCCCTGAGAACATGGAAAGAGCAGAGGATTTGAAGCCAGAAGATCTGGGTGAATGGCTTAATCCTGCTTTCTCCAAACTCTAATAACCTCTCTGATTTCAGTTACTCCATCTGTAAAATGCAGCTTATAATAATTTCTTCTTCAAGAGTAGTAGTGAGGATCAAGTAAGATTGTACAAATCGCTGAGAAGCAAGATCGCTGGGGGATAAGGAACAGAGGTGTCAGAATCAGACTGCTTGTAAATCCTGGAGTTGCCACCATCAGGCCACGTGGCTTTGGATAAATCCCTCTACCTTGCTGAGCCTCGTTTTTCTCATCTGTAAAATGGGTATGATAAAAGGTCGCCTCACAAGAGGCTGCTGTGAGGATGCCGTGGCCTAACACACGTGAAGCGCTTAATACAGTGCCGTGTTGTATGTGCTCAGTCAATGTGCACTATTATTACTATTATTATTATATGACTGGCTCTTTTTTGCAGAAAAAGCTCATACATCTAGATCCTAGCAGGAGATTTGTCTGCAGGATGTCATAGTAACAATTTCTTTCTTTTTATCCGGAATATCATCCCAAGGGAAAATAAATCTTAAGTTAGAAAATTATGATTTAGGCCGGGCGCGGTGGCTCACACCTGTAATCCTAGCACTCTGGGAGGCCGAGGCGGGCGGATTGTTTGAGCTCAGGAGTTCAAAACCAGCCTGAGCAAGAGCAAGACCCCATCTCTACTAAAAATAGACAGAAATTAAGCGGACAACTAAAAATATGTAGAAAAAATTAACCGGACGTGGTGGCGCATGCCTGTAGTCCCAGCTACTAGGGAGTCTGAGGCAGATGGATTGCTTGAGCCCAGGAGTTTGAGGTTGCTGTGAGCTAGGCTGACGCCACAGCACTCTAGCCCGGGCAACACAGTGAGAATCTGTCTCAAAAAAAAAAAAAAGAAAATTATGATTTAAAGTAATTTTGATGTCAATGAAAGAAATAAAAGCCAGTTGATTAATGATAATTGTCACATTCAATGGGACTCTTTGGGAGTACTCCTTATATAATTCCCTGAAATGCCTCAGGAATCAGAAAGCCCACTGGTGTAATCTCACTTCACTCATCTTTAAACATCTTTCTGGGACTCCTCCTGCTCCGAGCAGACTAGACTATGGGGCCGTGACGTTGGGGACCAGAAAAAGGCGCAAACCATAACTCTTAGGAGTCTTTAGCAAATGCTGGAGCCACGCCGGGAGGTTGCCCAGACGGTGTGCAGAACCACTCTCTGGTTTTGAAGCAGTAATGTGAGGATGCCCCTTGCTTTCTGCAACAGAAGGGACTCCCTCCCTGCCCAGAAGCAATCTGAGGCGCTTAATGGCCCACCTCAGACAGGAATGACACGAACAGGATGACAAATGCGGTCCCGCAGCCTCAGTCCTTGCCGGGACTGAAACCAATCAAATGCTTCCCTCCACAATGAGAATTCTGTTCTATTACGTGTCCTCCCTCACCTGCGCCCCTGTCCCCAGCAGGCTGGGCCCATGGCGAGGCCGGGGTGGGGAGGGACGGGGTGCTTCTGAAGTCCCACCAGTGACCTCCCAGTCTCTACCTGTCCAGGCTCACTGCAAAGCCGCCAGCCTGAGCAGCACGAGACATTATCATTTTTGCCCTGGGAGAGAAAAGCGCAGATTCAGAACAGCAGGAGATCCAAACGGGGAATATTTAAAATACCAAAGGAATGGGAAAACAGGGTGGAGGCATCTGTTTAATCTGTCTGGTTTGGGGCAGCAACAGGAAGAATGCTCTGAGTACTCTGGGCAGGACAGAAGGACGCAGGAAGCCGGGGATGGTGCAGGGAGCTGGCGGGACCCAAAGCTGGTAAGGAACGGTCAGGTCAGAGCCCTCCGCTCCTGCCAAAACCAAAGCCGCGTAGGTCCCTGGCTCACAGACTCTGAAGTGTGCGCTGGGAATCTTGTTATTAATAAAAGGTAGATTCTGATTCAGTGGGTCTGGGTTGGGGCCCAGTTTCTGCATTTCCAAGATGTTCCTCAGTGACACTGGTGCTGCTGGTCTGGGGACCACACCTGTAAGTCACACGGGTCAGAGGACTCGTCTGAATGCCATGCAGGCAGTGTCTACCTAGATTGCGCCAGTATTTGGAGAGGCTCTGGGATATCCGATGGGGATTATGGAAGGGCTACAATCCGTCGTGACTTCACTTTGCCTTAGGAAGCAAGTCCGAGCTTCTTCCTAAGACGTACGGAGCCTGCAGCAGCCACACTCAGAGCCTGCCTGGCTGGCCGCCCCAGGCTCATGTCCTGTCTCCCTCAGCCCTGCAGTCCAGAAACCAGTCGCCTGAATTGCTTACAGTGTCTGAACACCCTCACACCCCAGCATTTCTGGGCCTTTCTCACATACCGTTCCCTGCGTGGAAACCCAATCCCCGCCTCTTTGTGTGGTGAACTTCTCTGCTTCTAGGTCTCGATTCAGACAAAATCTTCCTCTCTAGGGAGCCTTCCCTGACTATGATGGGTAATTTTAAGTGTCAACTTGACTGGACCATGGGGTGCCCAAATATTTGGCCAAACATTCTTCTGAGTGTGTCTACAAAGGCGTTCTTGGATGAGTTTAACATTTGAATCTGTGCACCGAGTCAAGTAGATTGCCTTCCCTAGTGTGGGTGGGCCTCGCCCAATCAGTTGACGGCCTCAATAGAACACAAAGGCTGACCCTCCTATAAGTAAGGGGGAACTCCTCCAGGATGATGGCCTTAGAGCTGGGACGTGGGTTTTTTCCAGCCTTTGGACTTGAATTGAAACATCCTGGTTCTATGGAACTCAGACTCGAACTACACCACCAGCTCTCCTGGGCCTCTAGGTTTAGACTTCTCAGCCTCCCTAACCAGGTGGGCCAATTTGGTCTAATAAATCTCTTTCTAGGTATATATATATATATATATCCTGTTGATTCGTTTCTTTGGAGACCTCAACTAATACACTGACTCACTCAGGGATTTCTCTCTCATTTCTCTTGTTCCATGTTTTTAGTTTATACTAGGAATTTTATCTTATCCCAGTAAAATACTTTAGTTTTACTTTATTAATGCACTAATAAGGTAGCCACTAGCCACGTGTGGCTATTGAGTCCTCGACATAAAGCAAGTCTGAATTGAGATGTGCTGTAAAATACACATCACATTTTGAAAACTTAGTGTGAAAAAGGATGTTAACAATCTTGATAATTTATTATATTGATGACCTGTTGAAATCATAATAATTCTGGTATATTGGATGAAATCAAATATATCATTTAAATTAATTTAACCTGTTTCTTTCTTGCTTTCTAACGTAATCACTAGAAAATATCAAAATATGCATGTGGTCTGTGTTTATATTTCTATTAGACAGCACTGCTCTGGAGTAAGGCACAATGATCAAAGAGTCTTCTAAGCTCCAGAATTTGAATTCCCTCAAGACGGTTTCATAATAAAATGTATCTCAGGGCACTAGAGTAGGAGTTGGTCAACTACGGCTGGCCAGTGGGCCAAATCCAGCCTGCCACCTGCTTTTGTAAATAAAGTTTTATTGGAACAGAGCCACGCCTATTCATTAATGTATTGTCTATGGCCACCTTCATGCTACGATAGCGGACTTGAGCAGTTACAACAGAGACCGTCTGGCCTGCAGAGCTTAAAATATTTACCATCTGGCCCTTTATGAAGAAGTTTGTCAGTCCCTGGTCTAGGGCACAAAGGTTATGACTGCAGCTCCAGGAGGCAGAGAGGCTGGTGCTGGCTCCATGGCTTTTTATCTGGTGGCTTTGCCTGGACGTATTACATGTGGACCTCTGTGCCTCAGTTTCTTCATATGTAAAATGGGATCATTATCATAATTACTTCATGGAGTTGCTAAACGGATTAAGTGAGATGATGCGTCTAAAGTGCCTGATACCTAAATAAGAAGTTACTATAATACGTGTATGCATTTATCTGTTTGTTTGTTATACGTTTGTTTTGCTGAATGGGGGGCTCTGCCCTTGTGCTGTGCTGGCCCCTGCAGGGTGGTCTCTTTGTAAGGCATTTATACGATCCCCTGGCTGTCTCCTCACCCAGACCTTGAACTCCCTAAGAGCAGAAGGGTCTGTGTCTTCTGGCCCCTTGTGTCCACAACGCCTCGTACCAAGTGCCAGGGAGAGCTGCTTGGCTCCTGGTCAATTTCCCTCATTCCTCTTGCTCTGTGGACAGCTGAGAGGGGCCGTCTCCAAGGGATCGGGGTGAGAATGTGGGGCCATATGCGCCACCCCTGCACTGAGGGCTTCCCAATGGTGTCCCCATTTGGGTCCGAGGGCTCTGGGGCCCCGAAAAATGAAGGAGGCAGCCTCTCCCATGCAGCCCTTTTGTGTTGCGTGGTTTTCCCTCCAGCTTCTTACAGGGTGCCTGAGTCAGCGAGAGACCCAGAGCGGGCGTCCAGATGTAGCGGAAACGTATTTTTATCCCCTATTGATCTCTCTTGCCCAGAAACCATCATTACCCTGGTGTAAAAAGGCAGTTCCCCATGGCAGGAGGCTCACGGCCTCTCTGGCCGATGGGTGTCCAGCAAATTGCTCCAAGCCGCTCAGGCGGGGAAACCAAAATAACTTCACGAGACAGGCGTTCCAGGCCCGGCCCCGCGGGGGCTCTCGGAAAAGGGCTAACTTGGACTCTTTCTAACATTATCCGCAGCTTTTCTTGTCTCGTCTTTTTTGAAACAGAGATGAAGTTAGCCTCTAATTGATCTCTGTCTGCAGTTCTCGGCTCCGCCTGGCAGCTGGGCAGAGGTGAGAGGCCTCTGCCAGGGTCAGGCCCGGGGGATGCTTGTCCTCATGGACACGTGGCTGCCCAGGGCTCTGGGCTCACAGAGGAGTAACAGGGGCCTCCTTGCACCAAAGGAAACCTGGGCTAATGCAGAGGGTGATGTTTCGTCCCCACTCAAGTTGAAGTCCTCTAGCCAAACTCCCTCCCACTCTCACCTATCTGTTAGCCCAGGAATAAATTCCTGCTCTTTTGAGTGGACAGGTGAACCAGGTCACTTTCGACGTACCCCGCGCTGCCCTGTGGGGTGTCAAAACTCCCTAAACCGTAACACAAGGAGCATGAGCTTTGGGATTGCGCAATGAGAGTCCAGTTCCTTGGTGTGCCCGTCAACGTTTAACAACCAGCGTTCTGGGGACAAGGGAGGAAGCCCTTATTTGTGGCATTTGCTCATTCCCGTGGTGTAAATATCATCAGCGTGGCCGGTTTCAAGGCACCAACATGATTGAAAACAGAGTTGGGGAAAGATGGGAACAGTCGATCCGCTCTCAAAAGCTACTACATGCCAGCTCCAACTCCTCACTGGCTCCAGCTCTTCCACTCGCTACTCTGTGACCTCAGACAAGTTACTTAACTTCTCTGTGCATCAGTTCCTCCAGTGTAAAATAGGGATAATAATAGTACCTCCCTTTTAAGATTATGGTGTGATTTAAATGCAAAATGCCTGGAAAACACTTAACACTGTGCCTGGTACATAGTAAGCACTCAGTAAAGGTTCAGAAAAATTATTATCACTGTGATTATTGTTATTATTAAGCTCCGAACGGAGTTGGTAGAGCTACACTCATATAGACATACATGCATATACACGGTCTCATTTACAAGACAGTGAATCACTGACTTATGAAAGGCCAGGCAAGGAGAGGTGTGCATTGCATGGAGAAGTCCTGGGAGGCTTCCTGGAGGAGGCAGGATCTGGATCTGGGCTTGCATGGCTGGGCTGGGGAGAGGGGAAGAAAGGACTTTAAAGCAGGGGGAACAGGAGGGAAAGGGCTGGGGGGAGGAGTGGATGTTGCATGTTAGCACAGGCTGGGCAGGGCTGGGAGGCTTCCCTGGTTTCTTAGATGCAACTTTGGGGGGATTTGGAGGGAGTCAGAGAAGAGGAAAAGGAGGGAGCAGAGGGTTGGGGGCCAGGGCACAGAGAAAGGGGCACACGAGGGCTCGGAGATGGTTGGCGGGAGTTAAGGGTACGAGAGCAGGCTGAAACCACCATCCATCGGTGTGGACCGACCGGGGCATGGGGCTGGAGGTGTTCAGACTGACACACGGGCGGCCCCTCCTGGGGTTCCCAAGAGCCAGGCCCAGAGTGGAGGTCCAGGCGGCCTGGGGGTGGGGTAGAGTTCGGAGCGGGACACCCAGGTCCTTCGGGGTTCCTGTGGCCAGCGGCGGGCACGCAGGTAGGCAGCGTCCTGGCGCGCTGGCCCTGGCCGCAGGCGCGGTGCCTCCCCGAGACCCCGAGCTCTCAGCAGCGCTCCCCTCCGCGCCTGCCGCCCAGCGCGGCCCGGCCGCCCCGACGCGGGTAATTGCGAGCGATAATTATTGAGTGCGCACAAAGGCCTGGCTTGTCTTCCCGTGCGGGGGGGGGCCTGAGCAGCTTTGTTTGGGCCGGGAATTGTCGTGGGGCCTCTGTTTAGCCAGGGCTGTCTCCTCTTTGTTAGCATTCCTCCCTAACCGTGGCTCCTCCAGGGCTGGAGACGAGAGGCTGTACCCACGGCCGCCAGCCACCGCGGCCCCCTCCCCCTCCTCAGCCCCTGGGAACCTTTGGCCCTGCTCCCTTCTCCCCAGACCCACTGCGGACGGGGACGCGGGACAGGCAGCTGACAGGCCCAGAAATAACCCGGCTCACCTGGCAGGTGTCAGACCCACAGCTCGGGCAACTGCCTTAAACACGGGGCCTTTCCCGTTACCCATTACGGGCTGAAAACAGTCATTAGGTGTCACTTTCTATGGCCGCCTTCTCTCTCATTGGGAGCAGCAGGGCTAATTACATACCTGGGCCCTATGCTACCTTGCACAGATCCCAGGACAAATGCTACCTAGGTCCTCCCAGCACTTGGAGCCCATTCCCACCCAGCACTTACACGGCCGACAAATGAATGTTTTCGCCTGTCCTCGGTTCACATAAATAGCCACAAATTCCTATAATTAACTACAGTAAGCTAGGCTGGGATTAAAACAAAGACAGGCTTGTTTACTGGGATGTTCTGAAACAAGCAATTTTCAACATTACAGTGTCAACTGCTGTCTTTGTCTTTGTGAAGCAAGGCAGCCTGGGGGTGGGGGGCAGCCTGGGGGTGGGGGGCGGCCGGGCATGAATGGTGAGGGGCCTCGGCCAGGATGGAGTGAGGGAGGGGTGGGGAGACCGCTTCTGGCGTTTCAGCCAAAAGCACATTGTCCATGGGTCATTGGGCCTCTGGAAGACCCCAAGACCCTACTCAATCTCTCACGGGGGACAGTAGAGCCAGATGTAGCCAGGAAGGCACCCTTTCTCTTCCCCAGTGCTGGCTTCCTCCTTCATTCCTGGCAGAAGCGTCTCCTTCACCCACTTAGCAAAATTCTGCAATTCCCACCGTGAGGTGTTTCAGTGGGATGGAACTTTGGAGATCATGCGGCCCAGGCCCTTTTGTTCCTAGACGGGGAAACTGAGCCCCAGAGACGCTAAATAGATGACTTGCTCAAGGTCACTCGGTGAGTTGACCTTCGGGCACCACTGGAATCCAGGTTTTCCTGGATTTCCACGAAGGTCAGCCAACCAGGGCCCACGGACAGTCCTGCCTGCTGCCTGTTTTTTTATTTTTTTAACACAACTGGTAGGCTGAGAATGGTTTTTATATTTTTAAATGGTTGGGAAAAAAATTAAAAGAAGAATAATACTTCATGGCACGTGAAAACTACATGAAATTTAAGTGTCCATAAAAAAAGTTTTATTGGAACGCAGCCTCTCAGATATTGTCTCATATATTGTCTCATATATTGTCTGTGGCTGCTTTCGCGCCACGACGGCAGAGTCGAATGGTTACCGGAGACTGTCTGGCATGCAAAGCCTAAAATATTTACCATCTGACCCCTACAGAAAACGTTAGCTGATCCCTGTTCTAATACTAGACTGCTCTGTTGGTTTACTTAAAAAAAAAAAA
>NW_012149674.1:638140-653808 GCF_000956105.1 Propithecus coquereli
TCTCCAGCGTCCAACCCTTTATACATTTATTTGTTAATCTTGATGATTCGCCTTAATGGTGCTGCTATAAAGGCAGCTTGGCATGTGGCAGGGTGACAAAGCTCATAAAAAGTCAAGAAGGCATTTAATGGCCACCCAGCGGTGGGGAAGGCCCCTGGGCCTGTGTCACAGCTGGCAACACAGGCAAAGGCAGGAAGGGGGAGAAAGGGAGGCCGAGACGGGTACACTGGGGAAGCTAAGGACGTCAGGAGATTCTGCCCGAAGTGACACCAGGCCAGTCACTTACCCTCTCTGGGCCTCTGTTGCTACCTCTGAAAAATGGGGGTGGGACGGGAGGATCATCATACAATGCTAAAGAGCAAATGGGGTGACATGCAGGAAGCACGCCCATCACGACTGCTACAGAGACGTGTAGACACTGCTGGTGGTGATATTAACAGGAGCAGGGCACCGGGAGGGTCCAGTGTGGCTAAGGGACCATCACCACCTATCTGAACGTCGAGGGTCTCATTAGACAAGAGACTGTATGTACAGAAATTACACAGGGCCTCTGGGGCCAGGCTGCGGAGGTTCAAACCCCAGCTCTGATCTTTAAGGGTCAGAGGATTTGGGCCAAGTCACTTAATTTCGCAGGGTTTCAGTTTCATCACCCATGAGATGGAGATAATAATGGGGCTCACGTCTGAGGGTAACTACCAGAATTGCCTGTTAGTGATGTAAATAGTAAATGAAGCAGTTAGAAAGTGCTTAGTTCATTGTTATCAAACAGGGACCATCGCTGCCGCCCCAGGCTGCCGTGAGGATAGAAGGTGGTCTCTGAGGTCAGCAGGGAGCTGGGCACACCGGGAGGATCGTTCCTCCTGGTGTTTGGTGGCTGGTTTGGTGAGTCTGGCGCTTCTCCCTCTACTTCTAGATCTGCCACGCACAGTGGTTTTCTTCTTCATCGAACTGTTCTCTGATGTTGAATTTACTGAGCTCCAGGCTTTGGTCCAGGTGCTGAGGACAAGCTGAGGGACAAATAGGCCACAGACAGGAGAGAAATAAATATGCAAAGAGATAGATAATATCTTGTCAAGTAGTGACCGGGGCCAAGAAGAAAAATAAAAGCAGGTAAAGGGCTAATGACAGGGTACTGTTTTAGCCAGAGTGGTCCTCTCTGACCCTCAGGCTCTTCATCTATAGGACCCCTGTGACATTCTCCTGGTCATTCTGCCCACTCGGCTGCTGCCTTCTGGGGGAGTCCAGACCCTGAGCGCAAGACACCTGGCTCCTGGGGAACCAGCGCTGCCATCAGCCTCCAGGAGAGCATTTTTTTATCTGCGCCAAAAGGTACAATTAACAGCTTCCGCGTGGGTCTCGCCCAGCCCCAGGGCCTCCGCTCAGCCTGACTGACCAGCGGGCAGGAGGGGACCCTCCCAGTAGCCTTCAGTCAACTGCTGGGGCTATTTTGGTGACTGTTATTTGGGCAAGGAGTGGGCTAGTGGCTTGTGGGAGGGAGGGAAGGAGGGAAGATGCTAAAAATACTGAGGCCAGACTGAGGTAACTGGCCTCTGCCCTCTCCAGGCCTGCCTGGCCTCCCTCCGTGGCTGAGGAGGGCCTGGTCCTTGGCCTCTCCTGAAGACAGGCTGCTGAGGGTTCAAATCCACCCAGGAGCCCTTCTGCTCTGGCTCCTTTGAGTCATGGCCACCGTGAGTCAAGAGGCCCCGGGGCATTAAGTCACCTGCCGAGGCCACACAGCTGTCAGGAGAGCGAAGCCCAGCCCGGCAGAGCCGTGTCCTGCTGAGGATCTGGCTTGGGGAGGGATCTGCACGGTGACGTCACCTCCCCAAGCCCTTTCCCTTGCTGCGGGGGGACCCCAAGCACCCTCTCAACACAGCTGAACCCCACCGCCCAAGGCCACCTCCTCCAGCGCATCTGAAGCCGCTCCTCAGTCAGCTGTGATCTCTCTGCTCTCTGTTTTCTCATGGGCTAAGTGACAATCCGTGGCAAGGCTTGGCCCAGGGGACCTTGACTCATCACACCTTGGTCTTGGGGGATCTCTGACACATCACCCAACTTCCTGGGCCTCAGATCTTGGGCTCTGACCCCCTTGTAAACTCCGGGCGACCCCCTGTGGCTTGTACCAGTGGGGGCTCCAGCTGAACGGGATCTGTCATTTATAAAGCTCAGAGCTCGGGGTCTGCTGCAGGAGTGAGCCCACCTCCACCTGGGGAGAGGGTGCACACCAGGGGAGGGAGCCGAAGGGCACCTCGATGTTGAGATTTAGTCATTCATTCACTCATTCGCTCATTCGTTCTTTGGTTCATTCATTCCTGAAATATCTTTTCGGTGCAAACCCTTTACTTCTACATTGTTTCAGGTACGAGGAATGCAATGATCAGCAGACGAAAGCCTCGGGCCCTCGAGGAACTTACGTTGTAGAAGGAGACAGAGCACACCAATAAATTGATCAATATGTTCATGCTGTATTGAACGCCATGAAGAAGAAGAAGGCAGGGTTTGGGGAATAGCGTGTGTGCGTGTGTGCGTGTGTGTGTGTGTGTGTGTGTAGGGGGCTGGAAACAGTGATCAGGAAGGGTCGTACGTGAACCACGTTTTTAAGGAAGTGCAAGTCTGAGCCTTTCCAAATCCTGGGAAGAGCATCTGGGGAGAGGGTGTGAAGTGCTGAGGGGCAGCATCTTGGAGGAGAGAGAAGCAAGCGCTTCCCACCTGTCTTCCAGTCTCCTACGGTGCCTGTGGGTCCCGGGACTGGGGCGGACCCTGCACCCTCTCCTGCCCATCTCAGAACCCCTTTCTGATGCCCCGGACTCCGCGACGCCCCCCACCCCCGCTGGAGCTCTCTCCACCTGCGCCTGGCTGGGGAAGGGGTTTCCTGGGCCTCCTACAGCTGGACCACTGCTGCCCCAGGGCGGCCCTCTCTCCCCTCCAAGCCCCCGGGAACCCTCACCCTACAATTACCATCCTCTGCCCAGGGCTATTTCCTGCAGACTTGTAAATAGAACCTCTTTCAGCTCCACACACATTATGGTTTGTCTAAAACGGTGTCAAAGGGGCCAATTTTCCTGAACAGAGACCATTGACGAGAGGTAAAGTTTACAGAGGATTCCCGCAGGACCCGGGCCTGCAGGAGCGGAAAACAAGGGGCTAGGGGTGACGCAACCACCTGGCAAAACCAGCATGAGTAGAGAGGCAGGTTCTGGATTTTTCTAGGGGGCTATTTTCTCGGGGACATGGAAATTAATAAGATGGTTGGGCCACAACCTGGCCAGCCTTGTCAGGGAGGGCCCCCAGCTCAGGCTCAGAAATCCCATCCCTGGGGGCGCAGTGCCTGGGTTCGAGGCCCGGCTCCGCTGCTCTCTGTCCCTCTGTCTGAGCCTGATGACCTCTGTGAGCAGAGGCCAATGTCACATGACTTGCCAGCTGTGACAAGTTGCAGCTTTCTTGCAGAAGCAGGAGAGGTTTATCGTCAGAAAGGGAAAGAGGTGTAGATGGTGAGATGTTCTGAGACCTCCACGCCCTCCGTGCCAGCCACCGGTGACTACCCAGGAGGCTGCAGGTGTGAACTGAGAAACGCACCTGCTCTGGGCAGAAGCAGCCCTCAGGCATGTGGCTGGGTTGAGTGGGGGACAGGCTGGACTACGGTCCCCTGTGAAGTTAGGGTTATAATCTCCCTCCTCTGGGTGAAGAAACTGAGGCCCAGAGATGTAGTGACATGCTCCAAGTCATACACTGAATAAGTGGCAGAGGCAGGATTTGAACCCAGGCTGGCTTGATCCCAAAGCCCATGAGTCTTTCACTGTCCTGACCCTGCTCTGCCTAAGCAAGCCCTGGGTAGGGACCTGTAAGCAGCAAACCTCTGCAGGACATGACCTTCCCATGACCCAGAGAAGCAGCTGTGACCCGAATAAGGAAGATGCTACCGGCTTTGGCCCGGGCTCCCGCCTCACTTATGCTTCTATGAATAAAGGTTCAGAGAGCATTTTAGGAACCAAAACTGCCCAGCAATCTTCCCTACCTTTTAGTTTTTAAATAACAAAACAAAACAAAAGCTAGAACGGGATATTCAAGGAACATCCCAGCTAGAAAATTATACTCACTTGGGTTATATAAGGATTTCCCAGGAAACAGGGTCCCGTGGATCAGGTTCTGCATCTAGATTTGTCTCTAAGTCATTTAATTTCTCAGGTGCAATGTTTCCCCGATGGGAAAGATGTTAAAATCTGCCCAGTAAATATCCCATTTGCCTCAAGGAACAGTTGGATGGGAAACAAGGCAATGGGGTAAAGAACACAGGTTTTAGGATTAAACACACCTGAATTTGAATGCTCAGCTCCACCATTTCCAACTGTGCGATCTCTGGTATCTGATATTCCCCTCTCTGGGTCTCAGTTTTCTTTGCTGCAAAATGGGATTAAAAATCCTTCCCTGCCTCTCTTCCAGAATGGGTGCAAGACTCCTTAAAAGCGGGGGAGTATAATAGGTTTTCCTCCTCCCTCTGGGGACTTTTAGTTGTTAAAGGATTTTTATAATGTATATAAAAGGTAAAGTCATGACTCATATACAAATATAAAACGAACACGTGTCAAAGATTTTATTTAACTCATTACTTAATGAGGTAACTAATAAGATGTTACAATCTCTTCAAAGGAGAGTTCAAAGAACACACACATATAAGCCATCAAGCAAACTGAAATGAATTTACAAACAGATGCAAAAATAATCTATTGACAAGGCATGAATCAATTGCATTCTGACCAGACAAAATTTATTTGCATTCCTAGGGACAAGAATCGTTTGCAGGATTATTGGTTTTCTGCAACTTTCTGAGTTGTAAAATAGCTCAAAGACTAGGAAATGTGGACCTACTCCAGAAAGGTGAGCTAAACACCCAGGAATTCAGTGAACTTCACCTGTTCACTGTACAGCAGGTCCTCAAACAATGTAATTTCCTTATAACATTGATGAGAAATGAGAAATCAACTCCTGGCCAAGGCCACATGGGTTTTCCCTGGGTACTCTGGTCTCCTGCCCACATCCCAGAGACGCGCACGTTCGATTCACTGGCGTGTCTACATGGTCCCAATGCTCCCTGCGATGAAGTGTCCTGTCCAGGGTGGGTTCCTGCCACCCTCAACCCTAAACTGGCATAAGAATAAGCGGAAAAATCATTATCTGACTTGTGTCTATTAGCCTTCCTTCAATGAATATAAAGCTCACATTTATTTCAATGTTTAATGTCAGAAGTGTTTAAGTCTTTATTTAGAAGTTTGGTGATGTTTTTGTGATCAGAAATATGCCATAAGAACTTCACTCTTGGCTATTTCCATAAGCCTACCACAATATTGTTTGCTTTTACATGTCATTTCGCTTAGAGTCACAGTTCCAAGAATCGGTCAACATTAAGCGAAGACTTACTGTAGTCCTGAGCCTTTGGTCCTGCAGAGAATGATGAGGTGACGTGGCTAGAGGGAGTGGTCTCCACCTATTTCTCTTTCTGGGGGGCTCTAACAGAGATGAGATGGGGAGAGAAGCTGCCCTCATGGGATGATCATATGAAGTCACAACCCATCAGCAGTAGCCGAGTGAAACTCATGCCCTGACAACAGGCAGACAAGACGGTGAAGTGTGAGACCAAACTCCTGGTTTCCAACCCGCCATGGCATAGGACCTCCCATGCTCTGAGCTACCCTGACATGAAAGGGTCCAGTGTGTGGTGGGGGGTGATGGCACATGTTTGCCGTGTGTATGCTCGAGGGCTGGCCCGGCCATGAAATCAACAAGGGACAGGAAATCGGTTCCCCTGAATGTGCACAGAAGTATGATATCTAGAGCAAGGCGGGTGTGGGCGTTGCACTGATCAGATCCCATCTCCGGTGCTATATCGTCGACATCACCGTCGCTGTCACCTGTGCCTTCATCATTGTCATCAGTGGCGGTGGCGGCAGCCTCACCACCACCATTATCCACATTATTATTCATTATTACATCCTAGCACTAAGAATGGAGTGGGTGCTGATCAAATGCTTTGAATGAGTCAGAGGCTGCGGAAATGAGAAAAGGGAAGAGCTAACAGCTCTGGCAGATGCAAACATCTGGGTGTCTTATTCCAGCTGAGAACTAAAATGAGCCTGGCTGCATAGGGCACTGGGACCAATTGCTTCTGGGACTCCAGAGTGACAAAAAGAATGTGCCAAACATATTCAGTCCGAGATGACTGGTGTTTCTGACTCCGTGATGAAGAAAATACAATGACGGCTCCTCCATAGTGAACTATTGAGGAAGTTTATGAAGGAAAGAAGAATGAAGGGTGAGAGGAATATGGGTTTCCAGTCCTGATTGCTCTAACTTCATCTATCTAGGTCTCAGTTTTCTTACCTGTAAAATGGAATAACAATAGTCCCTATTTCTGAGAACTGTTCTAAGCCTACTACATAAATAAAAAGCATAGGTCTCAATAAATGTTATCTGCTATGATTATTATTACTCTTATCAAATGTTTTTACTCATCAGAGAAGGGAGCCCCAAGATGCAGTTGGAGCTACGAGCTTTGAGACATCAGAAGTGGAAATTCTCGTGTATGGTCCTGGCCCACAGGACCTAACTTGCCTCATTGTTCATAGACATGACTCCTCCCAGTGTACGTGATTAGGTTTAATCCTATCATAGGATGGCTAATTTTTATGTGTTAATTTGGCTAGACTATGGTGACCAGTCGTATGGCCAAACACAACTGCACAACACTAGATATTGCTGCAAAGATATTTTTAAGATGTGATTAACTTTTACAATCAGTTGACTTTAACTGGGGCAGATTATCCTTCAGAATGTGAGTAGGCTTCATCCAATTAGTCGAAGGCCTTAAGAACAGAGACTGAGGTTTCCCAAAGAAGGAATTCTGCCTCCAGACTGCAGCACCGAAATCCTGCCTCGGTTTCCAGCCTTTGGACTCAAAACGGCAACATCAACTTTTACCTGAATCTGCAGCCTGCCAGCTAGCCCTACAGATTTGAGATTCACCAGCCCCTATAATCATGCAATGTGTGAGCCAACTTCTTAGAATAAATCAATCTCTCTCTATATATATATGTATATATATATATACACACACACACATATATGCTATCACCTTTGGATATTAGATAAATGTTTTGAATGATTAAGAGGCCGCAAAAATATATGTGCAAATAAAATATATATAAAATACATTTTACATATATTATATAACATATATTATATATACAAAACAGAAGCCAGATATATAGGTATACATATATCTGGATATCGGTTCTGTTTTTCTAAAGAACCCTGACTAATACACCTGGTCTTAGCCCCAATGGCTTGGCAAAAAGCCCCAAGTTGGAAATGTTCAAGACCCCACAGGAAGTACTTGGTTCCCAAAATGTGGGACCAGAATTGAGCTCTTAATTCCAATAAATGCCGCTTCATTTGGAGAAAATATTGGCGAAAATATGCAACCTGTGCTTACTGCCCCGATACCATCCTGTGAGGAATGACTGGCAGCATCGCAATGAGCCCCGGGGTTTTCCCCGAGCCACCTGTCCTATAAGCCATATATTCTGCCGCCAGATGAGGTGCTTGTTTCCCAAGTGAAGGCGGATGGAGCCCTCAACACAGAAAGTAGACCCCCTCTCCTGCGAACTACACGGCCACCCACAGACACGGGGACACACATCACTCCTGTGAGCAGTTTTGTGGCCTCAGAGTGCTTTTTGGAACTGAAGCTCATCAGCTCCAAATGCATCTATAATCTTGTCAACCTCCCTGGCTGTTGAGGGAAACTTGAGAACTATGACTTTTTAAATGTAAAGGTTCAGAATGCCTCACTCACTGTTCAAGTTGGGAAACTCTGAAGTGGAAACGAACTTGGCACTCAGAATGATCTCTCACATCGGTGGCACTGAACACTTTTACTCCAGCCACCAAGACATGCCATGTTTTGGATCAGCCTTGCTTGCTGCTTACTGAGACGCTGTCTTCTCAGCTTTGGGAATTTCTGGGAGAAACGTGGGATTTGGAATGACTTGGACTAGGATATGAGTCCTATATCTGAATTTTTCTAGTTGTCTGATTTGAGCAAGGTTCTCAAACTCTGTGTGCCAGAGTTCTTTGTTGGGTAAAAAGGAGGCAACAGCGATTGTAATCCCTACCTTACTAAGTGTATCCGTCAGGACAAGCTAGGTCATGCTGCATAACAAACAGCTTCAAATTCTCGGTGGTTTAAAATAAGAAAGATTTATTCCCTCACGCATATTCCATGTCATAGCACGTTGGCAGGGGGTCTGTTCCATGTCATTTTCATTCACATAGACTGGCAGGGGCACCACCTGGAATATCACTGACCATCGTGACAGAGGGAATGGGAAAGTGGAGAATGAGGAATTGACTCAGAAATCTTTCCACCAGAAGTGACACACTTGTTGGTCTGGGCAAGTTACAAAACCACATCTAACTTTAAGGAGAGAAGGAAATGGAATTCCCCTGTGTGTACAGAAGGGAAAGAGAACTAGAAATATTGTCCAGCAGGATTAATGTCTACCACGTCAAAGATTCTGGAGGAGCATATGAGATAATCCCTTACATCATAGAGTACTTTGTAACCGTAAAGAATTTTCCCGTTCATTACTATTCTCCGAATATTCTGGGCTACTGGGCTGACCACATTAGAACTAAGAACTACCACACTTTCCAGTGTCATATCTGCTTTTGTGTTTACAATCATATTGGTATCCAGAAGTACAAGTGTAATTGTCAATGACTGAGGAGAAAAGACCAGAGATAAATTTAATGTAAAAAGATGTCTTCATGCTAAATGAGGACCAACGGACAGATGTATGATGAGCTGTTTCCAGAACTCGAAAGAGCATCAGTAGAGCAGTCAGCATCATATTCTTATTTTAAGTGGCAATTTGGTTTTGACAAAACAATATTATTCATCTTACATAGTATTTTTAAATTTGAATGTTACTGCTTTTTGAACTAAAATTTATATCTTATTCATCAATGTATTTGCATTTAATAGCTATAAGGGATTTATAGGTAGGGTGCAAACAATAGAAAAGAATGGTGGCTAATTTAAGCAGAAAACATATTAGTGAAAGGATATAGGGTGGCTATAAGCTAGTTTTAGATTTTTAATTTGTAGGGGACACTTGCTGATCTTTTGCCACCCAGTGTTTGAATTCTCTTCCTTTATGACTGTGGATTCCCCATCATATGGATCAGGATCCACTTCCTAATGAAGAAGCTGAAGTTGCCAGAAATTTGCTTTCCCAGCTTCCCTTGCAGCTAGAGAACAATCACATGATCTGGGTCCACCAATCAGATGCACTCTCACCAGATTTTGATCAGAAGCTTGTGATAGGAAAAAAGGGAGGAGAACATGTAGAATCCTTTCAGGGGCAGTTGCCCCTGGAGTGGCTGCTACACCTAGCTCAGGCAGCAGTATCCGAGGTGCAGTGTGGGTGGCATCTGCACAGACAGCTCTGGCATTTACACCAGCAGTGGCCCCACAGCAGGCTCTGCGAGACCAGATTTGATGCGATGGGGCCTCCTTCCTTGTTCTCTGATCTTCGGGGAGAGTCTACAAGCCTCCCTATACCCCATTCATTGCTATGTTTTCTGCTTAAATCAGCCACCATTGTTTTCTGTTGTTTGCAACATACCTACAAATACTGAAGTAACATAAAAATAATCTGTGTCAAACCTTGGCATCCACAACAACTGCACATAACCCCCGCCCTTATAAGGGTTGACTATATCATCTAAATTTGAGAAACATTAATCTGGGGGACTCTTTTATTTTAAAATGGGAAGATTGGCCGGGCGCGGTGGCTCACGCCTGTAATCCCAGCTCTCTGGGAGGCCGAGGTGGGCGGATTGTTTGAGCTCAGGAGTTTGAAACCAGCCTGAGCAAGAGCGAGACCCCGTCTCTGCTAAAAATTAGAAAGAAATTAATCGGACAACTAAAAATATATATAGAAAAAATTAGCTGGGCATGGTGGCACATGCCTGTAGTCCCAGCTACTCGGGAGGCTGAGGCAGGAGAATCGCTTGAGCCCAGGAGTTTGAGGTTGCTGTGAGCTAGGATGACGCCACGGCACTCTAGCCCAGGCAACACAGTGAGACTCTGTCTCAAAAAAATAAATAAATAAAAATAAATAAATAAATAAATAAAACGGGAAGATTGAGGATGTGATAGGGAAGGACCCAGCCAGGGTCCCACAGTGGGTGAGCAGCGGAGTTCAGAGCACAACCATTAGCCTCCAAGTGGCTTCCAGCAAAGTGTTCCAGATGGGATAACAGGGCAGCGCTGGCTTTCTCTGGGCCTGTGACAGGTGGGGAAGACTTGAGGCATAAATGCGAGTTGACAGTGGCACCTCGTTAACCATCTGCACCCCCCATCTGCTCCCTTGAGTATCCTGGCCACAGGTACCCCAGATTGAGCACTGGGACTGATGGCTGGGCTTGGCCCAAGAGCCAGCAATGCATGCGGGGAGCAGCCCCTGCCCCCGGAGCCACCAGATAATCACTTTGCAGTCCACAGCCCTCCTGTAAACAAGCTCTTGTGCCCGAGAGAACATGATAATAGCAGGCCCCGCCATCCCTCCCTCTCTCTGCGTCAGGAAGGTCTGCAATTATTGTCTTAACCAACTCAGATATGGCTCACAAAGGGTAACATTTGCTGAAGCTGTGTACAATTTCTACAAACTTTCCCTTCCACTCCCTCTTCGAGGTCTGGGGTCTCAGGTTCCCTCTCTCCAGCCCCATCCCTCAAACTGCTCCCGGGACCGAAGGCGGCCAACACCTCAGAGGTTCCGCAAGTCCCCTGGCTTGGCAATGTAACAGCAGAATCTTCCTCTCCCGCAACTAACATCCATGGCTGCCAAGAGGGTCAGGCTTGGGGGTGGGCCTGGAAAGGTCCCTGTTGAATGTAGCTTCCTGACCAGGCCTTCCCTGTGCCTGGAATTTCTCCATCAAAGAGCCAGTCCTTTTGGCCAAGCATGGTCTCGTGAAACACCTGCTCAGCAATGTTTATCCTTCAGGCTACCAAAGGGGCTTCCTCGGAGCAGCCGATGGTTCAGATGCCTAAAAAAGAGCATATTAAAAAGCATATCTGCCCAGGCAAGGGAAGAGGGACAGGGGCAAGTGGTCTGAACAGGCCTGGCATGAGTCTGTGGAATGAGCTCTTGGCACACCACTCACTGTGAGGTCTTCAGGCCCAAGGAGACTTCTGGACTCCGGAGAAATTGACCGACAATGTCTGAATACGACCCGGCTCCAGCCACTTCACCTCTATGTGCTCTCATTTCCTCATCTATAGAATGGGGGCGAGAATTCCATCAGTCAGGACAAGCTAGGATGTGCTGCAATAACAAACGGCCCCCACATCTCAGTGGCTGCCAACAACACAGGTTTATTTCTCACTCGTGCTACATGTCCATTATGGGCCAGCTAGAAGTTTCTGCTCATTGTCTTCAGAGCAGCCACAGACTCAAATGTTGCTGGCTGATGAACCGGAGGAAAGAAAGAACGTTGGAGCTCTTGAACCAGCGATTAAATGTTCTGTCTTGTAAATAACACGCATGCCTTTTGTTCACATCTCATTGGCTGGGACTAGTCTCCCAGCCAATCCAACCACAGGGAGCGAGGAAGTGTAATCTTGCCGTGTGCCCTAAAGTAGGAGAGCCAGAAATATTTAGTGAAGAGCATTTAATGCCTACTACAATAATCACAGAATATACGTCTAGGGATGTCGAGAGAATTAAATGAATTATATTTTTAATAAGATTTCTAAAACATAGGCTATTAGTATTATGATGGTGGTGAAGATGATGATGTTCATTATTAGTAAGAACATTGAAATAAGACCCATGCAAACTATCAATGAAAGAGTAATCACTGTTCTAAATTGCTGTTAAAATTATATTAGAAAATCTGATGAGATGTCAAAAGGGGCCAAGTCTTAGCTCTGCCACTAATTTGCTGTGTGATCTTGGGAAAAATGCTACCTGTCTCTGAGCCTCTGATTCTTGCTTTGTACAATAGGGTCTTGGGCTCAATATCCAGGCATGAGCTTGAGGAGTAGGTAGGGTGTGAATGAAGGGAGTCACGGGCGAGCTTTGGCTTACCCCCCTTAGCGGGGGTGGCATGCACCCTTTGGCCCTGTGCGCGGGAAAATCCTTGACATTGGAGCTGTCTGCATCAGGCTTATGAATCTCAATCCCTAAATTACAGGTGACAGTGGCTTCTTAAAGAGGAAATGAATTGTTGCAACACAATCCAGCCATGTTGTATCGATATGATTAGCTAGTTATCCATGGAGTGCAGTAATTTGCTTTGATTTTTAAGTATCCGTTAGCAGCCAAGTCCTAATGAGGCGGCTCTAAATTGATTAGATACTCCAAGATACAGCACGGTTCACAGATTGTTTCAGAAAACTGTCAAGATCCTGAGACTGGCATTTCATTGGATTTAATGATTGCTGGAGAAGGTGTGCAGCGCAGCCAGATACAATCACATTTGTCAGCATGATCCTTTTAAGCACAATTCAATTAAAGTGTTATTCTCTAATTTTATTAGAACCGGAGCCCAGAGCTAATGCAAGCTCCCAATATTGCGTCAGGTGGGGAGTGTGCACAATTTAATTTCCCTAATTGGAGTTTAGTGATCTAACATGCTTTTCATATCTTAATTCTTGGGATAATCTCCGGGTTTTGCACCTGCTACAATTCCTTTAATGGAAATGAGCAATCAGAGGCGACGGTCCTGCCTGGCGTGGAATCACTGAGTCACATCTGCCTCGTTGAAGGGAATTTGCACATCTGGATCCCCTTGCTTTTACCTGATCCTTTCCCACTGATCCTGGCCTTGACTTTGATAAGAAGGGTCTCTTGCCCGGATATCATCCGCTTTTCCAACCATGCTGGCTTTCTTGGGATTGAGGGTGGAGGAAAGATGGCGGGCTTTCGAGTCAGCCTAGGTTTGGATCTCGGCTCTGCCATCCATCCATCCATCCATTCAATCGACACTTAGTGGGCGCTTCCTATGTGCCAGGCACCGTGCCAGGTGTTGCGGTACGACCGCGAGCAAATCAGACATGGCCTCCGATGTCATGGCACTTGAAGCCTGCCCGGAGAGAGGCTCGTAAAATACTAACCACACCAATAACAGAACAATCACCATGGTAATAAGAGACAAAAGGGGGAAGAATGAGGTGGGAGAGACCTCCTCCTCTAGGCTTAGGAGCAGGGAGGGCCTCTGAGGATCTGATATTTTCAACAAGACCCCAAGAAGTTCCCAGGGCCTGCAGATCTTCAACGAGGACCATGGGAGGTGCTATAAAGCCATGAGTCTGGACCCCCCTCTGGCTGCAGCATCCAGTCCCCTTGCCTGGACAAGTCCCATCCTTCAGGTCTTGGGCACAGCCCCAAAGTAAGCAGAAGTTCGGAAAGTTTGTAGAGCCAAGAGTGGGCCTTTTAGTTCCAATGAGGTAGAAACTGTCAAAATGTCAGGTTAGAGAAGTAGGTAGGGGCCAGATCTCACAGGGCCCACATGCTTAGGATTACATGGCCACCCACATACAGGTTGTCAAAATGGCTGGTGCAGGATGATAATAAAGACAGATAAACTTTTAGTTGGTTTTATTATTGTCTTTACATTCTCTACAGACAATGAACCTCTTCCTGCCTGCCCCTAGGGTAGACCACTCCCATTGCCCTCCCCCCACCCCACCACATGGGTTGAACTTTATCCTATGAGCAACAGGGAGCCAGGGTAGCATGAATAGAGTTTGCACTGCTCTGTCCCTGGCACCCAGGACAGTGCCTGATACATACGAGGGGTGAAGTTTCTGTGTTTCTTAAAGATCAGTCTGGCTTCTCCATGGAAGATGGATTGGAGGGAAGCAGGAGGCCAGAAGAGAGGCTGTTGTTGTCTTCCAGGTGAGACCATGGTGGCTTTGACTGGGGGAAGCATTAAGAAGAGGACAGAGTTGAAATCCAGACATGCATTTGCTGTGCGACCTTGGAAAATGCATTTGACCTCGCAGATCCACCATTTTCTCACCTGTAAAATGAAGAAATTTGTTTCAAAGAGTTGTCAGGAAGAGTTGTCAAAGGAAGTAATTTTGCAACATGTGGGAGCACAGCGGGTACTGGAAGTTTGGTGAATGGATGGATGCCGGATTGGTTGGTTGAAACTGTATTCTAAGCAGAGGAAACAATTATTTGCTCTTGACCAGTTTCTTCCCAGTTGGCTACGAAGGACCTTTAGATTTAGCTGACTAGGAGTTGAAGATCCTACCCCCAGCACGTAGACAATCCTCTGCCAACCTTCAGCCCCAAGGGCTGGGCAACTTTCCCATGGTTCGGGGCCAACTCAGTTCCCCCACTGGGGGATGGTCAGAGCTGAGCCCCAGAACGTCAGAGGAGGGCCAAGAGGGCACCGAGTCCACTCCCCTCATGTCATAGATGGGGATCCTCAGGCCACACTGTAAGGCGGTGGCAGAGACAGCTGTTTCAGCCAGCAGTCCTGCTGTCAGAGCACCGGGCTAAGACAAATGGCACCCAGGACCCCGCACCCACCTCATTCCACAAGAATCCATACTGCAGAGAGTCCTGCTCTTGAGGATACAATAATGATAAGAAAAATAGCTAAAACATACTGAGCTCTGTGCACTCAGCTCTTCCGCGCCTTAGCTCATTGAATCCTCTCGACGGCCATAGAAGGGCACTGTGATCGTGTCCTTTATACAGAGGGGAAAACTGGGGATTGAGGCGGTAGGTACCTTGTACAAGGTCATCAGCTAGTAAGTTGCAGGGTCAGGGTTTCACCCAGCTTAGTTGACCTATAACCCCTGGTGCGAATTGCCTGGTATCAAGGCCCTTCTCCCCACCACCAATCATAAGCACAGGCCCAGCTCTGAGAGTGGGTCTCAGAGCTTCACCCAGGCCCGGCTGGATGTCCAGCCTCCCTCATTCCTGACGTGGGCCTGACCTGGCTGCATCAACTGCTTTTGGTCTCCGCAGAGATGTAACACCCCAGTAGTGGTCACAGCTAGCTGACAGACCTCGGGGCTCCCTGCTGGTCTGAAATGGCTTCCCACATGCTCAGAATCAAACCTCAAGTTCTTTTCTTGGCCTACAAAGCTCTGGAAGATCTGGCCCCTGTTATATCCCTAATTCTATTTCCTACCACTCTTTCCCTCATGGGCTCCGAGGACTCTGACCTTCTTTCGTCTTCTTCCTCCACTGTCAGTATCTTTGGATAATACTTGCTGACCCTCTATCTAGAACATTCTCTATCTAGAACACTCTCTTCTCATATCTACTTTCAAATCCAAGCTCAAATGTCACTTTCACTCAGGCTTTCCCTGACCAGCCTTGGCCCTATTTCTCTATTCTGTTTTATTTTTTGTATAGCACTTTTCACTATCTAAAATCATCTGATATATGTATTTATTTATTTGTTTTTTGTCTCTTTTCCCCGATTAGAATGTAGTTCCATGAGGACAGAGCTTGTCTGTCTTATTTACTACTTCATCCAGCACCTAGCACAGTGCCTGGTGCATAGTAGAAGACCAGTGAATATTTGCTGGCTGGCTGGATGGATGGATGAGTGGATGAATGGATGGATGGATGGATGGATGG
>NW_012149674.1:654443-657946 GCF_000956105.1 Propithecus coquereli
TGGATGGATGGATGGATGTCATGGAAAGAGTATCTCTAGTACCATAGACTACCAGGCCTAGAAGGATCCTCAGAAAGAAGGCCTGAGCTTCTCATACTTCAGAAAAACAAGCTAAAGTCCTAATAGATTCATCCAAGTCTGGAGGTCTGGGTTATAGTCCTGGCTTTGATTCTGATCAAAAAATAAAATTGATGAATAACTAAAGGAAGCCTGAGTGTTTGGATTGAAAGGCAAGCCATCTTACCAGATGGACAACCTTAATCAACTTGGTTCTGTCCCACATGATCACCCCTAACCTTAGCTGGTTGGCCAAGGGAAAACACTCAACCCAAAGGCAGCGAATCCATTGAGTGGTCAGTGGCCCACCTGGCATAAAGACATTAGCTGACCAATCCTGCCCCCTTCCTTAGGATCTGACCCAAGAAGTACCAAGAGAAGCAAGCAGTGGCAGAAACTTTGAGTCATGATAAGAAGAGCTGCAAAGTGGGACCTGTGCACCTGTTTTATTCAGCCTTCAGACCGTTGTTTTAAAACTAAAACTTGAATTCATTGCTAACGTGCAAAAATCAGACATCATATAAAAATCCAGACACCTGGCTTTGTTTGTGAAATTAGAAGATCAGGCCACACTGGGCCCACATGTCTGTTCCTGTTCTAGCTGTCTGGCATCGAACAGCGGCTGCCCCTTGGGCAGCCAGGAAAACAAAACCTGCTCCAGGAATTCAACAGAGGGAATTGAATGCAGGGAGGTGGCTACAAAGGTGTGGGAGGAGCTAAAAAAGCAATAAGGAGGTGAGGCAACTCTGAGATTGGCACTGGAGGGACAAAGGGACAAGGTGGTGTTGTCAGAGCCACTGACGGAGGCTGGCACCATGGAGCACCTGCTCTGCAAAGGCGGGGACCACAGAAGAAGGGGCAGGGCTATGGGAGGAGGAGCCGCAGAAGAGATTCACCACTTGCAAAGGAGAGGAGGAGAAACACCCTGGCTTCTTCCTTCTTCCCACCCCCCCAGCCTCCAACCGGCCTCCCTCGGATCCTGCCCCTGTGCCATCCATTACATGAGACCCCTTGAGTGACCTTGCCACCAAGAGAACCCAAATGGAACAGGTAGCTTTGGCTTTTGTGGGACTTTTCCCAATCTCAGGCCATTTTCTTGCTAGTTGTCCTATTTGAGTTTTGTGATAATGTAGGAAGTGGGCCGGGAGTCACCCTCATTTGACAGATGAGAAAACTGAGGCCAAAAGGAGATAAGGGGCTTGTCCAAGTTCAAGGCCTGGCTCTAGGAGTTCCAGCTCTTTGTCACCTTCCCTAGTTTGTCATGGCCATGGGCTCCCTCCTGATGGCTCACCTCCCTTTTCTGCCTCCAGAGGTAAGATTTGCTAGACTGAGTCTGTCAGAATAACTTAGATTTTTGTTCATTACTAGGTACTTCTGCCCCGAGCCACCCAATGGGAAGAGAGTAAGGAGAGAAGAAATCCTTCAGAGACAGAAGGCAGGTGAGAAAATATTTTTCAGGACTTATCTGTGATACTTGGATGACAGTAACCACTAACACTTGCCTGGGTATTACCCTGGGACAGACACTATGCGCTAAGGGCCTCACACAAACTAACTTCTTTCATCCTCCCAATAACCCTATTAGGGGGGGGGGGGGACAGGATTATAGGTGGATGAGGCATCTGAGGCACAGAGAAGTTAAGTAACTTGTCCAAGGCCACACAGCTAATAAATGGAAGAGCTGGGATTTGAACTCACAAAGCCTGGCTTTAGAGTCTTTGCTCTTAACATGCATTAGCTCATTTCATCTCCCCACATTCCTGTGACAGGGGTACTATCAGTACCTGCATTGTAGAGATGGTAAAACCTAGATTCAAGGAGGGAAGGTGATTTGCTCAAGGTTTAAGCCTTGTTTGCCGTAAGTTAACAGGCTTGGTTTTATTTTTCTTGGGGGGTCCTGACCAGACAGCACCTCCCATGCTCCACACACATACCCCCAGGAGTGGAGACATGAGATAATAGATACTGACCATAGCCAACATGGAATGTGTACTTTTAATGTGTCAGCCACTATTCTAAGTGCTTTATGAATATTAACACCTGCAATCTTTACATGAAAAATATGAAGTAGATACAACTTACCCCCATGATACAGATGAGGAAATCAAGACCCAGAGAGGTTAAGTATTTTGCCCAAGATCACACAGCTGGTAAGTGGTACAGTCTGGCTCCAGAGTTCTTGGCTTTTCTGCAGGGAACATTGTGCAAAAATACCAACTAGGTATGGAAGAGGGTATCTAGGGAAATGCCAGCCTCCCTGACTCCGAACAGCACCAGAATAATGGCTGAATGGCTCCTGGCACAGCCCAGAGCAGGGGCAAGAGGAACCCTCAGCAGGGACGCTGAGGACCCAAGAATGAGGGGCTCCCCCAGGGGTCAGGGCAGCCTTGGGAATCGGGTTGGTTCTCACTAATGGAAACCCACAGGATGTGACCAATACAAGACGTTGCTGATTGGGAAGGCAGACACCTCGCTCTGCACCGGGGCGAGCCCACCGTCAGAAACCATCAGGGGTCAGCTTTGTCTGTGAGCCAGGCTGTGAGCAGAGGCGGAGACAGTGGGGAGATGAGAGGAGAGGGCTGTTAACACAGAGAGGAGGGGAGACGGGAGGAGTGAGAGTGAGAGTAGGGGAAGACAGGAGAGACATATTGAAGCAATTGGGAAAGAAAGGGCAAGGGGACAGAATAATTTCGAGCAAGCACTTTTCAGTTTCTCCCTCCGCCACATCCCTTTGCCCCCTCGAAGTCGGTGATTAAGTTATCTTCCAAATAACAAATAGGATGAGACTGGCTTCTTGAAAAAATGATTCAGGGAAATAAATAATCGTCTTCTTGAGCACTGGCCAAATACACTGATTCTGGCAGCTTTTCTTTCCAAGATGCAGCCCAGCGTGGGGGGAGGACCAGGGCACAGACCTGCTGGTGGAATTACCTCTCTGTCCCTCCGTCTCTCTGTCTCTGTCTCTGTCTCTCTCCTCTTTGTTTCGCCAGCGAAGATGCATTTCATCGTCATGTCCGACTGTCCAGACAGGCAAGGGCTCCAGACAACGAAACTGGAGTGTGGCTTGGGCGAGGACAGCAGCGGCACCGAAGCAGCTTCAGCCTGCTGGAGTTTCACTTGCTCAGGCGGACAGGAACTTGTACCCCTGCAAAAGGAGCAGCTCTGGATAACACACTTTCCTCCATGATTCTAAACCCTACGTTCAGAGCTCCTGGTTAGAACTCCCAGCTAAGGATGAACAGCCTCTGGGAAAGTCTTTGCAGATTGTGACTGGTGGTTTTCTTTTCGTTTTCCGTTTTGTAGTAGCAAACAATGTGCTCTTGTCTCCTACTTGGGTGTGACTCCCTCCTTCCTCCCTTTCTTCTTTCCTTCCTTCCTCCCTTCCTTTCTTTCTTTCCCTCCTTCCCTCCCTCCTCTCTCTGCTCTTTCTCCCCTCCCTTCTTTCC
>NW_012149674.1:659236-694777 GCF_000956105.1 Propithecus coquereli
GACTCAGGAAGAGGGACCCTTATTGGGGGAGGAGGAGAAGGTAGCAGCTGGTGGCTATAAATGACCAAGACGGAGTGCGCTAGTCTGGAGCTCAGGAGGGCTGAGCTGGTTCCTGTGGTCCTGGGACCTTCTAAGTGGGGCAGGGCAGGATCAGAACACCCCCTCCCAGCCTAGGAGGAAGGCACGTATTTCTGGGGGAGGAGAGATTGAAGGCAGCATGCAATAGCATCTCCTCCTGGGCTCCTACCTGGCTTTTAGGCGATGGGGAACTTTGCTGAGGCTGGGTCGAGCGGTAGGTGTGGAAACAGTGGACACAGCGTCGGTTTGCTGGGGAGTGAGTGGGCTTCCTCACTCAGGGGCCTCCTGACCACCCACCCTGAGCGATGAGTTAGAAGAGCAGCAGGTTGGAAGCCAGGAGGCTCAGGCTCTATCCCTCATTTATTGTGTGACTACAAACAAGCCTGTTCCCTCAAACATGTAGCCAGGAGATCAAAGGAGCCGATACTTGTAACAGCTACAATTATTGAGCACTTACTACATACTGTCTCAGGTCATCGTCACGACAACCTTACCAGGTGTGGGCAATCACAATCCCTATTTACAGATGAGCAAACTGAGGCCAGAAAGGTTAAGTCAGTTGTCCAAGGTGGCACAGCTAGAAGTGGGGGAGATTTGAACCCAGGCCGACCTGACTCGGAAGCCATGAGCCCACTCGCTCTTTCCTGCTGTCTCTTTGTTGCTCCCAAGACCCCTTCCTGCTCTCTGGCTCTTTGATTCTCTTAGACTCTGTCCCCATGGCCTTTGTCATTCTCACCTCCTCTGTCTGTGCTCCCAAGGCCCTTCTCAGGGTGTTCCCCAGCTACCTCCAACCAGGCCTCTCCCCTGCACCTTCCCTCCAGCACCCCCAGTCTACACAACCACCATGCCCTCCTCACTGTTGGAATCAATCACTGTTGGTGGCCAATGGATTGGTATGTTTTCCTCATCTAAGTAAATTTTTGCAATGAAACAGGAAAAGATTTGAGCCAGAAGTCCAGGTTTGAATCTCTACCTCGCAGTACGACCTAGAGCAAATCCTTTCCTCCATTTTGACCTCAGTTTCCTCATCTGTAAAATGAGTATAAGGTAATGCCTGTTTAATGTGCCTCATAGTGGAGGAAGGGAAGGAGGAGGGAGAAATGGGGCAACTCTTCAAGATCAAAGTAGATAATAAATGAGAAACTACTTTGAAGCTCTAAAATGTCATATAGATGAGACAGATTGGTGCAAATATTTGTGCAAACACAAAGAATGTCCTACTCTCACCCCAGGGAATGAGACTCTAACAAGGGCAAGCAGATACCCTGAGTAATGATGGAGGGAAAACCAAGTAGACAGTCCAGCTTGCAGCTATAGTGACCTCTGTCTACTGGTCTTGGGGTTCCACTGAAGACTGGGGCAGCACTTTGGACAATCAATGACCTTGTCAGGTTGGGACAATCACAACCTCCCCTATCCCCATTCTACCAACATGAGTGGACCTTGTTGAGACCAAGACCTAGCGCTTGGACAGAGCTCCCAACCAGCAGGGGCTCAGACCTGGGAATGCACATTCATAGCTCCCAGAGAGAAGAGGCCATCCGCTCTGCGCTAAGAACTAACGATAGGGACCCATGCATTCAACATTCATTCCAGCGTTCATTCATTTTTGTAAATAAAGTAATATCTGTAAAGTACCCGGCACAGTGCCTGGCACATAGTAGGTGCTGTATAAATGCACATCATCATTCATTCATCCATTCACTCATTCGCTAGCTCGCTCACGCACAGGGCTGGGCTGCACAACCCCAGGGGTTCTGTTCACGCACACGCAGGGTCCTGTTCATCCCTTCTTCACAGCCAGACTCTGGGCCATGTCCTTTGGGCTCCACAGGTAGATAAGAGTCCAGTCCTCAAGGATCTCCCAGTCGGGTAGGGGGGATGGAGATGCCTTACACATCCGTAATTCCAACAGAAGGTAGAAAAGAAGAAATGGCACCCACAAAAAGAAAAAAAAAAAAGGAATAGGAGGACCAGACAAAGCAGGACGAGGAGGAAGAGGGAGGAGGGAGTATCCCAGATTGCCTTCTGGGCTCCAGCAGGCAATCAGGAATGCGTCGGAGGTGCAGAAATCCAGCAATGCCTGCCCCACCTGCAGGGGGCAGCAGTCACCCATCTCCAGACAGTTGTCCAGGCGTGTGGGGGCCAGGATTGCCCCAGGTCTTCTGAACGTTTAAAAGTTGAAACTTTTTAAAAATATTGTGATATTTTCTGATTTTTAAAAATACAGTGGAGGACAAACAAAAGGGCCACCAGTTTACAACTCTGGTTTAAGCTGGTTTGTAAGAAGAGATAAATCCTTTTCCAGGGTTAGGGTTCATGGTGGCATTTGAGCCTGACCTTGAAGGCTTTGGAAAACTGACATGAGAGAAGAAAGGTGCTCTAGGCAGAGGGAATCGTGCAATCAAAGACACAGGAGTGGGACATTTTCCGAGGCCTAGAATAGCAGAATCGATAGGGATGTTAGAGAGAATCTAGTTCAGCTACCTCGTTTCACCGATTAGGAAACTAAGGGCTAGGACATTGGTTCTTTTTGACAAGATAACAGGGACGTGAAGTGGGAAAGAGTTTGGAAGAATCAGTTGCAGATAAATTGTAGAAGGCCTTGAATGCCAGGCTAAAGAATTTGGGCTTGAATAATAAGCATGTATACCTAAGAGCTGACACATCTGAGTGTCCACTGTGTGCCCAGTCCCCCACATACCATCTCATTTAATCTGCATGGTACAATTACTATCATCCCCATTTTACAGATAAAAACACTGAGGCTTAGAGAGTTTAGACAACGTGTGAAAGTTCACACAGCTGGTAAGTGGCAGAGCAGGGACTCAAACCTCTCTGCCTTTGCTCTTGACTGCTAGGTTATACTGCAAGGGAAAACAGAAGCAGTGGGTTTTAGATAGACGTTCCATTGCCTGGACATATTTTTAAATTCTTTAACTCGTTTACTCCTGGAGCTCTGTTATGTTTTATTGACTCGAAGATTAGGTTTCCACATTTCCTGGGATGTCTTTCCCCGCCCCTTTTTAAACACAGCTGTCTTTGAGGGCGGGGAGGAGGAGTGTTTTAAACAGGAGTTGTTTAACTAATTGCCAATTATCTCTGAATAGGGTATGGTTTCCAACAGCTGTAAGGGATTTTCCTCCCCATGCCTTGCCTACTGTTGCTGGTACTTGAAGTGCGTTGTGATACTCTCGGCCTCTTGCTTCCAGACAAACCAGTGCCTCCCCCCTCCTGCGTCTGTGCAGACGGCCTCGGTCCCCTTGTACTGCCTGGCTGGCTTAGGAGGGCGCTGACTTTCTGACTGTGGCAAGTTGGATAAAGACTCTCTCTGCCCCACTCCCTCTGAGCGCCGGTGCCCGGTACTTAGGGGGCAGAATTCGCCTGCAGGACTTTGTACCGATGCTTCGTGCCCAGCTTGTTTTAACATCTCCCTTGTCTGCGGAGGTTCTTGCTCAAATACGAGACTAGACTTTGCCTCTTCCATCCCAAATCTAGCAGAAAGCTCAAAAGAAATTCTAATATGAGCTGCCAGGAGACCCCAGTGTGGACGGGTAATGTTAATTGTCCCTTCTGGCTCTGTCTGCTGGATTCCTGGGAGTAGGCCGAGGGGCAAACCTTTGTAAATGTTAATCTCCTTATGCTTAAGATACCACACGGTCTTTGATGTTCCCAAACATGTTGACTCCTATCTTGGTCTACTGTGCGCGGCCCAGACAGGCCAAATGCTTGTTTTGTCTGTTGTCTTTCTCCAGGAGAGCTCAATGATAATATGTTCACTTCCAGCTGGAACAGGAACAAGCCTCGCTTTAGAGCCAGGTGGGATGGGTGAGGGAAGGAGGGAGAGCGGTGACGCTGTGACACTCGGGGCCACTACTGCCCCACCCCCAGAAACCAAACCTAATCTGAGTCATTATCTTATCCAAATCCCATTGGATTCGAGTGGACAACCCTGTTTATTACTAACTCCTCCTGCCAATATGGAAGGAAAAAAGGACAGGTTTTCTAAAATCCTTTCATATTTGTGTTGGTCAAGGTAATCTAGTTGCTGTAACAAACAAAACCGAAAACGTATAATGGCTCAAATACGATGGAAGTTTATTTATCCCTGATGTCAAGGCCAAAATAGATGCTTCTGACTGCGGGTGACTTTCCTCCAAATGATGAGTCAGGAACCCAGATTCATTTCACCTTGTGGTCCATTCATGGTCAACACGTGGTTGCCAAGGTTGCTGCGTTCACCTGCAGCAAGCCGTGGGAGGAGAAAGAGAAAGTGGAGAAGACATGCCCATTTTTGGAAGTGCCATTGCCTAGAAATAACACATGTCGCTCCCTGTCATATTCCATTAGCAAGAACTAGTCACATGACTTCATCTAAACGAGAGGCCGGGAAATGTCAACCCTGGCTGTAGCCGCTTCCCACTCACAGCCTCTACAGTGGAAATGGGAGCACGAATCTTCCGTATGCAATTGCCTCTCTGTCACACACTGAGCCATGAGGACACAGCGGTGACGCAGGAGGGAGAGAAAGCAGTTGACTTGGAGTCACAAGGTATAGATTCAAGTTTCAGAACCCGGTCATGTCCATTTGGGTGAGTCACTTTACCTTTCTGAGCCTTGGTTTCCTAATCTGTGAAATGGATATGCAGAATGGTAGGAGATAATAAGGTGACCGTGTGTCATATACATCAGACATTCTACCCGTGGTTGCCAACTAAGTTTGAAGCTTACAGTATTTTAGAAAAAAATATGATATAGTTATACGGATTTCAAGTTTTCCTGGAAAAAAAAAATCGGAAGAACTGGCAACACGGGGCCTGATTCCTATGAGGTGACAATCAGCTAGGGCTGAATGTAGAAGAGGAATCACTGGGCAGCTCCCTGCCACCCCCACCTGCCCTGCGTTAACCACTAACGCGACCTGTCTGGCCCCTGTCGGCAGATGCGTTTGAGACCCCCAAGCCGTACAGCGTCAATCCCGCTGATCACACTCAGGCTGCAGGGACGATTTACTTCCACTTTTCCACTTTCGAAAGAACGTAGTCATTTCCAAACCCCACGCCAGCCACTGACTGCATTAACGGATCACCTCTAGAAATTGCTTATTAACAACTAAAGCTGATCCGTGTGTGTGTATTTTATATTTTATCTTGGCAGAGCATTCTGTTGTGAAGACCATGCCACAAAACTTCGGAATCTTGTAAATTTTCATAAGACAGTGAATGGGAATTTCTGGAGAAGGTTTAATTCCAGATCTCAGGATTCTGTGTGTCCAGTAATGTGATTAGGAAGTTGCCCCCGGCGACCAGTGGTGGGGAGGATGATGACTGACAGGAACTTGACCGGCACCGGCAGGGCACGACTTTGTTGGGGTAGGCTGGTTATCTCCTGCCAGTGTCCACTTGGGCATCGCTGGGAAGGCTGGAGATGAGCAGTCACGGAAGTCTTTTCATGGTCTGTTGACAGAAGATAAGTTAAGACATAGAGTTACGAGAGTGCTGGGCAGAGCAAGGCAGTAAGGAGAGCGAAAAAGAGGGAGGGAGAAAGGGAAAGGAGGAAGAGGAGGAGGAGAAAAAGGAGAAGAGGAGAGGAAGAGGAGAAGAAGAGGAGGAGGAGGAGGAGGAGAATCCTACATATCACCGAGGATAGGCTAAGGTATGTTGCTATAACAAATGACCCAGTGTCTCAATGGCTTAAAACAACAAAGGTTTATTTCTTGCTCACAGCACATATCCATCAAGGGTCAGCAGAGGTCTCTGTACCACGTGGTCCTCAATCTGCGATCCAGGCTGATGGAGTCTTGGCCATCGGGAACGTTATTGCGGGAGGGACGGAGAGAGGGGTAAATCATGCACTGACTTTTAAAGAGCCCACCCAGAAATGACACACGTCACTTCTACTCACACTTCGTTGGCAACAAAAGTCATGCCATGCCTCACTCAGAATGGGTGGGGAAGTGAAATCCTACCACGTACCCAGGAGGAGGAAAACTGGGGAGTTTGTGAACAGCCCCAACGTCTACCTCTCGGAGGACCCCTGGATTCTGGATCTGGAAGGAATCTGTACTATCTGGGACTCTCTGGGTTACAAATAATAGAAGATGAGACTTAAGCTACTTCAATGAAGGGGAATATTGACTCAAAAACCGGAAGTCCAGAGGCAGGTTTGTCTGTCTTCAGGCAAAGCCTAATCCGCTGGCTCAGTGCCTCCAAGATCTGATCTCTTTCCATCATCCGGTTCTATTCCCTTCCATGTGAACTTGATTTTCAGGTTTCATAGTCCCGGGGTTCAAGTTCAATGGGAAAAGAAACCCTCTATCTCTTTTCAATTTTAATAAACATCCTAGACTTCAATCTCACTGGGCCAAGTTGAGTCATGTGCAGATTCCTGAACCAATGACTATTGCCCTGGGGGATGAAATGCTGGTCATGCCTAAATCATATGTCTAGCCGTGGAACCAAAGTTGAATTAACTTCATCGAAAGCATATAGACCTAGGGGAGCTGAGGGGTAGTTCCTGTGGGAAAATTCAGCATGCTGGCCTGGAGTCTGGGTGTCCAAAAATAAATAAATAAAATAACACGTATCCACTATAGAAGGTAGAGATGCTCTGAGCCAGTGGTTTTCCAGGTGTTGTTTTGTCGATGTGTTTTAGGGACTGTCCACAAAGGCTGGGATGGGGGTCCTGCACTCTCCAATCTCCCTCTCAATTAGAGCAATTGTATTTTGTTTGCTCTGTATATTAGGATTCCTTGTAAAATTTCTTTGAAACCAAAAAGAGGATCCTTTGCTATAAAAATAAAATAAAATAAAAGCAGGACAGAATTAAATATCACTGAGCTTGGATCCTACCTCCACATTTTACAAAAGAAGAGACTGAGATTCAGAAAGTTTAGTAGATTTCCCCTTATGTCTCATTGGCCAGAATTAGTCACGTGGCCACCTAGCTGCAAGGCAGGCTGGGAAAGTGAGAATTTTGCAAAGGAGAATGGAGTTGTCACAACTAGCCTAGATGGAATTGGTTCATCCTCTAGGGCTGAGCACATCACCACCCCAAACAAAATTGGGGTGCCTCAGGGGAAAAAAGAAGAAAATGGCTCTCAAGAAGCTGCCAGCCATGGTAGAATGAGTCTGATCTCAATGAAAGTTCCTTAAAGTTAGGACCTCATGCCTCTGTTTATTTCTCCATAGACCTATAAAGTTTGCCTGCAATGACCTCCTTTAATTTTCACAATTCCTTAAGGCAGTGTGAAGCACATGCTGACTTCTAAAGTGTCGTCCTAGAATGGACTCTTAATGCTATGATTTTGTCCTGTTTTGCACATGGAGAAACTGAAACTCAGAGATGGATTAAGTATCCAAGGTCACACAATTAGTAAAGGATAGACGTGGGGTTTTAACTCATGCTTACCCCTTTATTCTTTTAGCACAGAGCGGGGCAGAATACTGGAAGGGGTGGCAGTTTTAAGCACAGACCTTTCACCGTGCAGGGGCTGACTGTAGGAAGGTGGGGGCAGAGGAGGAAAGAGGGGACCTGCCAGGCAGAGGGACAGTGCGTGCAAAAGCCCAGAGGCAAGATAGTGCATACACATGGCAAATGGTTTTACAGGTTTAGAGTTTGAAGGAGCATTAGGCTTAGGAGCCTGGGGGGCCTCTTGTCAGGGCAGTAGGGAGCCATTGAATATTCTAGGCGGGGGGGGGTATATTACTACACGTGCAGCTAATTTTCAGTGAGGAAAACCACCTGCAGGGAGCAAGACTAAACTGGAAGGCCACTGAGGAGGCGAGAGGTGACATTGGCCTGGATCCCAGTGGTGACCATGGGAATAGAGAGAAAGAGAGATTTGAGCAAAAAGTCAAGGATGTTGAATTAACCAGATTTGGTAACTGGATGTGACAATTTGGGGAAAATGGGTAAGCTGGCTGACTCCCAGATTTCTAGATGGTGGTGACATTTGCTAAGGCGGGGCGTTTGGAGGGACAGAAACCCAGAAGCCTGCCTCCCCAGCCCTTGCTCTTAGCCAAAATACATTCTGGATCCCTGGTACTTGGCATTTGGTAGGAAAGGGTCAGGATTCAGGGCTGGGCCAGGGGTATCTAAGGGAACCCCAGCTGGGGTGAAGAAACCTCCCTCAAGGGGTGTGGTTGCATCGGAAGCCCCAAGTCCAATGAAAGAATCACCTGGGTGCTCTCGCCCCCATAACCCTGAAGCTAAAACTCTGTGTCAGTCATTGAAAGGTTACAAAGGTAATGATTTAAACACTTGATAAGCTCATCTCAAAATCTGTGTGGAAGAATAAATTCCACCCCCCACCCCGAAATAGCAAAGTCGAATAGTTTTGAACAAGAAAAGCATAAAATATGGACTGCCCTACCAGATATTAAAGCATGTTACAAAGCCATAGTGAGACAAACGTTATGGTACTGGCTCAAGACAGACAGAGCTCACAGAAGTGTGTGCTTTCTGTAATCATCTTGCTTTCTGTCTTACACATGGGCACGCAATATGTGATCAACAAACACACCTGGCTCTGTAGGCAATGCTGGAAGGAGCGAGTTCCTAAGGCACTCCCACGATACGGGCATATTCATCCTAACACTAGTTTCAGGACACAGATATTAGCATCTTTACTGTTGTGGGACTGAGGCTCTGAGAGGTTGAGCCACATACCCAAGGTCACACAGCTGATACGTGGCAGAGGTGATGTACAGACCCACATTTCTCTGCCCCCAGAGCCTGCGCCTGGGACTTTCATCTTTTTGAAGTGCTGCTTTGATTTTGTCACTCTCCTGCTCTACAACCTTCCATAGCTCCACTGTCTCCTGGCTCATAAGGAAAGAGTATGTAGATGGAAAGATGAAGAGAGATCCTGGAGACAGAGAGATTGAGGCTGATGTAACAGTCTGGGAGCAAGATGACAGGACCCAGAGGGAAGGAAGGAGGGGAGTGCGCTTTGGGGCAGGGTTTTGTGACATCCCACCCTGGCATCCCTCTACTCTCACCGAATTGAGGATCACTGCTTCTCTACAGAGTCAGATAACATTTCAAGCTTAGCAAATAGCAGGTACCTTATTCTACTCACAGTAGAACTGAGCCATGAATAGCCAGGAAAGCAGTTAATGCCTCCAGCAGCGGAGAACAGCCAGCCACTCTCTCCTGGATCTGTCAAAGCACAGAAAATGAGACACAGACATTCCCAGGCTCATTTCTTACTTTGACACCTACTTAGACAAATTAGCCTTTCAGTGCCTTAGTTTCTTCATCTGTAAAATGGGGATGATAATAGCATCTATTCCATAGAGTTTAATGAGGCTCTACTGAGACCATGTATGTAAAACCTTTAGTACAATAAATGGCGTACACTAAGAGCTTAATAAGGCAGCTATTATAACTGATAACAAGATAATTGTTTAGGTAATATGTTCACCCTTGAACTATGTGATTAGCAGCTTTTTAGCAAAGGAATTGGTGTTGGAATTCTCAAACATCATTTATTTTACCCCGGAGGCAAAGACTTGGGACTTATCACTTGGAAATGTCAGAAGATGAAACAAATTCAATTCAATTCAAAAAGTTATGAATTGTCATTTTCTCCTGCTATGAAGATTGCTAATTATAGATACATAGAGAGCTAGACAGACAGACAGTAAATCATGAAAACTACATATTTTCCCTGTTTGAAGTACTGAATGCTATAAAAGAAAAAAAAAGAAGAAATAAAAGGAAAACCTGTTCTCCCTCCACAAGTCCCTGCTTGTGTGACAGAAGTCCATGGTGTCACCTCTAGGAGTTTTCATTATTCAGCGGTTTTGGAAATGAGTGATTGATGTAATTAAAGTTATTGGTAAAGAAAGACTCAGTTACCAAGGGACAGATGAGTCAGCAGCAAGTTGAAGTAATGAAATAGTGTTCCAAGGAGTGATTCTTAAAATAAGCTTTTTTTTTTTTTTTTTTTTTAACTCTAGACATCTTAAACATTGCTGTCAGCAAAAAGATGTGAAGCAGTTAAGAACTGGGAAAAACACACTACACAGTTTTAGAAATTCTCAGATGAAGTCCTTTTTGATAACATGAAACAATATTTATTAAGTAATAACGGTGAGAGCTTACATTTATTGAGAATCAACCATGTGATTTGGTGGGCTTTGCATACTATCTCATTTACCCTCTGAGCTCGGTACTGTTATCATCCCCGTCTTACAGATGGGCACACCGAGGCTCAGAGGGGTGAGGGAACTTGCCCGGGGTCCCGCCACTGGCAAATGGCACCGATGGGAACGGAATGCAGGCAGCCGGGCTCTGGAGCCCACCTTCTCACTCACCACAGGTCCTGGGCCTCTCTGTTCAGATTTCCAGTGAGTCAGTTAATCCGGCTCACTAATATACCCAAAATAACAGAGCACCATCAGGATTTGAACTCACACCTGTCCAACACCAGCGCTCTTTCAAAATTCATGGGAAAATTCCATGGCAAAGTGCAAACGCATACATTAGTTTAGGATCCATTCATTCGTCTGCATTTCCTTCTGCTTTTGTCGAATGCCCAGGACACGGCCAGGCTTTGGGCTCCGTGTCTGTGCTACGAAGACGATGGTTGGGGCAGGAAGATGCTCTAGAGGACACGCGATAGTACGCTCAATAGAGGTAAAGGCTCAGGTGAGTGTCGTGGAGGGGAAGGAATTGAACGAGATCGCTCAGAAGGATCCACGGGACTGGGGAGTGAATGCATGTGAGGGTCAGGGCAAGAGAGGTGTCAGGAAGTTCCTGAAGTCCCTCCACTGGACTGAGTGACCGGATGCAGGACAGCAGGGAGAGAGGCTGATGTGAGGTTGGGTGAAGGGTAGGAATGGGAAGGGGGTGACTTCATCTGGGGAATTTTGAATTTGAGTTGTACGTGGTCCTTCTAGCTAGAGATACAGGTTGAGTGTCCCTTATCCCTGAAATACTTGGGACACAAAAGTGTTTCGGATTTTAGATGGTTTTCGGATTTTAGAATATTTGCATACACACAATGAGATATCTTGAGGATGGGACTCAAGTCTAAACACAGATTTCATTCATGTCTCATATACCCAGCATACATATAGCCTGAAGGTTATTTTATTTTTCCCTTGGGGACACTGAATAAACTGTGTGTTGTGTGCGTTTTTGACCGCGACCTGTCACATGAGGTCAGGTGTGGAATTTTCCACCCGTGGTGACATGTCAGTGGTTCAGAAAGTTTCATATTTGGAGAATTTTGGATCTTGCATTGTCAGATTAGAGATGCTCAACCTGTACATATTTGGGTAGTTGGATGTGTGGCTTAGCGCAAGGGTGAGAGTCAGGGCTCGATGCTAAGCCAGCTGTGACCACAGCACCCTTGAAGGGCTGACCTTCCAGGGAAGGTAGGGGAGGAACCACCTGATTCCACAGCCATGGAGAAAAGAGCGGGAATGGGGCAAGGAATGGGTGTTGACTTTGAGTGACATTACAGCTGGGAACCCACCAGCACCCCACTCGTTAATACTCAACAGTTACCGTGTGTCACCACGGTTGGCTTCAGGAAGGAGGGGAGTGGGATGGAAAACTCCCACTTGTGAGCAGCTGGAGAAAGGAGATAGGAGGGGCTGCTGGGATAGAAACTTCTGGAAGGGAGATGGCATTCACCTTCTCATCGTGGTGTTACCTGAGAACAACCAACTCCCCACACCCCAGACTTTGCTCAGAGATGGAGGCTCCAGCCCCCTCCTCTATCCCTGCAGGAGGAAACAGGGGCCAGGGTGCTTCCTGGTGTCAAAGGGCATATTCGGTTATCGTCTTGGCCTTTTACCTCCAGAGAGTGACCCACAGATAGGCAAAAGGGTTCAGGCATCACAGAGCCAGTGGCATAGAAGGAACAAGAGCTCGGCAGGTTTGTAAGAGCCCTCCCATCTTGAGACGCGGACCAGAGTGCGAGGGATTTATGAGAAGGTATTGGAGGAGAGGGCAGGTAACCCCACCCCGGCTCGGGGACCAGCCAGCTGTGTGATCTTCAGCAAGTTGCTTCACTTCTCAGGACCTCAGTTTGCATATCTGTAAAACCAGCTGTTGCTCTTTCCCAAAGTGGGGCAAGTACACCTCTGGAGGTACACTAGAGCAGCGGTCCCCAACCTTTTCGGCAACAGGGACTGTTTTCATGGAAGACAATTTTTCCACGGACTGAGGTGGGGGCAGGGGGATGGTTTCAAGATAATTGAAGTGCATTGCATTCATTGTGCACTTTATCTCTATTATTATTACATCGTAATATACGATGAAATAATTATACAACTCACCATAGGTTGGGGACCCCTGCCCTAGAGGATCTCATGTGGGGGTGAAGAGATACTCATGCAGCCCACATAACTTTGAGGGCAGCCCGCGAAGCGGAAAGAATGGGGTTGAGGGAACCTTTTGGGAGTTAACCTGAGACCCTGAGAGGTGCTCATGGGACGAAAAACTTCATCGAATTAATTTTTTTAATAACTAGGCTTCTGTTTCAATAGAAGTGGCAATATAAATATTCCTCTAGAAATAAGCAAATCATTACAAAATTTGAAGGAAATTATTTTTTAAATATTAGCTCCAATAATTACAGACTACAACGAGGAAGGCTGGAATGAGTGAGTTTTGAGAAGTCTCTAGTCTCTAGTCTTACAGAGCCTTCTCAGACATTCCTCCTGTCTGCGCTAGGACTTGTCATGCCTTTAGCCCAGATTGAAAGGCAAAATTTAAAAGAAAAAAAAAAGGGTAAGAAAGGAAAAAAATCTGGAGAGAAAAATAACTCTACCAACCAAAATAAACCAGGCTAGCGATGTTTCTGCCCCACTCTTCGTGAGAGCAAAGAGGTGGTGTTTATTCCAAATGAGCCCTTTTCTCAAAGTTGCCACTAATCTACTCTTTTATGATCCAGGAAAACTGGTCCTCAGCTACCAATGACTGTCTTTGCGCAGATGAGTACTTGGAAAAAGAGACACCTATTACCACAGGGTTTGGATTTAGATACCGGATACAAATCGAAGGCAAACAAAACAAACAAACAAACAAAAACTCTTGTGGTTTGGATCTAAGAAAAACAAAGAAGTCGCAGAAAGGACTGTGTGGTATCTGATGTCAAACTATGTTAGCGGGGAAGGTGTCTGGAACATTCTGGGACAGAGAGGGTATTCGGAATCTAGGGCTAACAGGCATCTCACTCTGCTTGAAAGATATTGAGATGCTGTTCCTAAGGGCCTGTGGGATCCCTTGGGGACAAAGCCACTGAAAGTTTACAGAAAAAAAAAATCCCCACATCAAGAAAAGGATTGAGAAAAAACAGTCAAACTGAGATGTCAAAAAAAAAAAAAAAAAAAAAAAGAAAAAAAAGGAAGAAAGAAAAGAAAAGAAAAAAGAAATTCAGAATAAAAGCATGAAAAGATCCATGATTTGGGGCCTTGCCCCCAACCCAAATCTTCATTTGATAAAACTCACTCTGTAAAATGACAGACAATGGAACATTAATTTTTGCTTACATCGTGCGAGGTAATTGCGTGTGTGCAGAAGTCGCTTCGAACAGGAGAAACGAGCAAATCCTTTCAGATAGCAATTATTTAAGGAAGAAAACACTCCCCGGCAGGGGAAACGGTCCCAGTTCCTCCTTGTTGCTGGGTCTCTGGGAGAGATGGCACATTCCGAGCTGTTCCCTCATCTGTACTTCACACGCGGAGTCCTGAGGAGGCAGCCTGTCCTCCCGCAGTGTTTGAGGAGGGCTAAGATGTTTCCTGGCCCAGCCTAAAAATATCTCCCTTGACAGCCTGTCACTGTGTCTGAGATTCCACCATTATAAATTCATTCCTCCCTGTTAAGGCATTTTATTTCCAGGAGTTCTCTGTTAAAATACAGATATCCCAGAGAACTTAGCCCGGATGAGTCAGGGGAGAACACAAGCCGAGGAGGTAGAGGACCTTGGTTTTGGCGTCAGCTCTGCCTATAAACTCGCTGCGTGAGCTTGGAGGAGTCATTTTCACTCCCTGAACCTCAGTTTCTCCACTAGTAAAGAGGCGGAAATCAACAGGAAGACGTGGTCAGAGAACTCTAAGATCTATGGTTTCAGGAGAGAGGGTGTGTGTTCATGTTAGAGTTTTCCCCGACGTGTGCCCCCACCCTGGACATTTGAATGCTTTGCCGCTGGACGTCCCACATGTCCATAAAAGTGGTTCCTTTGGATCAAAGAGGCTTCAGGGTCAGAGCGAAATGTATCTTACTTCCCCTCTCCCTGAAAAAATAATCCCTGTTCCTCCCTTAATGTTTGATATCTCAGCAAATGGTATCCCCCATTACCCTTGGTGCTCAGGCCCAAATTCCTGGAGGCATCCAGAACTCCCCTCCTTCTCTCTTTACCTACATCTAATCTGTCAGCAAAGTCTGTTGACTCTACCTTCAAAATATAGCCCAACCCTGACCACCTCTCCCCATCTCTCTGGCTACCACCAAGCAGTGGTGGGTGCAAGGCAGCGTTACCTCGCCTGGAGCCTCATCGGCCTCCTAACTGGTCCCTGCTCCCACTCTTGCCCTCCCTGAATTTCAGCTCCTCAGACCTGGGGATGCGTTTAAAACATAAATTAGATACTATCACTCTTCTCAAAACCTTCCCACACCTCCTCCCCCACCCCCTCAAAAATCCCAAATGTCTCACCAGGACCTACAGGGCCCCATATATCCTGACCCTGGCTTGGTCTCGGCCTTGGCCTCATCCCCTCCCACAAAGATCTCCTTGATGTTGCTCAAATCTGCTGCCACCTAAGGATTTTGCATTTTCTATTCCTTCTGCCTTCCACTCTCTTCCCCCAAATATCTGCATGGCCTATTCCCTAACTTCTAGGTCTTCGCTGAAATACCTAAGGGAGGCTTCCCAGACTACTCTCACTAACCCCTCAATCTGCTTAATTTTTCTCATAACTTTCATCACCCGGACATTGTGCTAAGTCATTACCTCATTCCTTTGTCTATTTTCTGTCTTACCCTCTAAAGTGTAAGCTCCAGGAGGGCGGAGACTTTGTTTTGTTCATCGCAGCGTGGTCAGCACCTAGAACAGGGCATCTGGCATATTGTAGGTGCTCAGTTAACATAAGTTGAAGGAAGGGAAGGGAACAGCTTGAGAGGAGCTGCGCTAACACGGAGACTGGCGTAAGCGTTTCACTGGAGAAGGCAATGTCAAGATCTTTCCTGCCTTCTGTTTCAGCAAGGCAGGATGTCCAGGGGAGGCAAAGATGGAGCCAATTCTTGGGAGATGCGAAAGGCTCAGTGTGTGAGTGAGTGTGTGTGTGTGTGTGTGTGGAGGGGAGGGTGTTGCAAGGTAAACTGTAAGCTCATGGGCTGTGGGTTCTTCATTGGAACCATCGGAAATAGCCAAAAGGTCCTTGTGGACAGATTCTAAAAGACAGGAGCCTGCAGACAAATGGTGGGTTATGAGCTGGAGAAGTTCTGAACCATTCTGCAGACTAACCTCAAAGTTATGTGTGGTTCCGCCTGCGTAAATGAGCCATAAGGCAGCTCCATTCAGCTCCCCAAAGCTCAGCTCTGAGCAGTTCACTCTGGGCTCCAACTATCTTCCCAGGCTTCCTCACTGTCCTCCGATCAAGCCCCAAAAAATGATGCACAGCCAAAGGAAGGAGGGAGGGGGAGGCAAGTGCTAAGGAAGATCTGCCATTCTGGAGGGATCCTCCCCCTCAAGTCAGAACCCAAAGCCGTTCTGCCTTTTCCCCCAGGCTTTGGCTAGTGTCTCCAGTGAACTGCAATCTAAAATAGCACGACTTCAATAACTATATTGGAGATTAACTATGTGCCACGCACTCTAATCCTCACAAGACCCAGGGTGGTAAAGCCTCATTTCACAGATGAGGACACTGAGGCTCAGATTGGGTATTGGACCTGTCCAAGAACACATAGCTAGTAAGTTGCAGAGGCAGGGTTGAGCCACCGAGGCCCATGGGCCCACCCAGTCTCTGGACCACAGCTCACGTTCCCAGCTCCACACTCCCTCAGGCATCAAGGTCCCACTCAAGTCTTGGAGCAGCCTCTACCGGCTCCCCTCGATGGGCCTACAGCCGGCCTCCCCGTGCCCCAGGCCTGAGCAGCCGGCCGCAGGGGGTGATGGCGGCGCAGCTACAGTCTGCACCGGGAATGGGAGACCACCAGCAGAAAGCAGCCTAAGTCTGAGCTCTGAAAGCACCCAGGGCCAGGCACTCGGGGAAACCCTAGCAGGCGCTCAGCGCCCCCAGCCCCAGGCAGAACCCCAGCTGTGCTGAGCGCCGTCGCCAGGTCGCCTGTGCGGACCCGCGCTGGCTCTCCAGTCCTTGTTTGATGAGCAGCGGCCAATAAATTCATTAATCATCATTTTATGCCTCATCAAACCCCCTCCAAGCCCCTCCATGGGAGTTACACAAATTAGCCCCTGAAAAGACAGTAATTTCACTTTAGCGAGGTAAGTGCTTTCTGATGGGCTCTGCTCACAGAGCCCTCCTGACAAGCCAATCCATCAGCACGTCGGGGATGGGGCGCGGCCCAACGCCTGGCCCAGTCCCGCCTCATGCGACCCAGCCCCGCCCAGCCTCACCAGGTCCAGCCCTCCCAGCCCTCCCAGCAAACACTCTGGGGGCTATTTGGCCAGGGTCTCTGCCTAGGGCGCCCCTCGCCCCCAACTCCTTTGCACCCATTCTCCATGGGCTGTCTCTTCAGGTCCCTCCCTTGCCCTCACCACCCCTTCTGAACAGAAGAGAAACTTTGCGGGGGCAGGGGTGGGGACCAAGACCCAAAGTTGGAAAACGAAGGAACTCCTGTCGAAGAAGAATGCTCTGTCAATGAGCTTCCAACCCTACTCCTCCCCCCTGCCTGGGGAGGCCAGAGCCAGGTAGCTCTTTTTCCTAAAGTCCGGTTGTCTGTCGGGGTCCCGCGACCCCCGGAAATGATTGAAGTGTTGTGTGTACTGTGTGCATTATTTGTGTACATTATTTGGAGGAGGAAGGGTTAATCCATGTCTTCCAGCTGATTCTGAAAGAAATCTCAGGCTCCAAAGGAGGGCCACCTGGAGACAGAGAAGGTCCTTTCTTCTTGGGGGCAGCTCCACCCGACCCTGGTGGCTGGACGGGGCGCCCGGTCTTTTCCGTGGCCCTCAAGTCTTTCTTTCTGAAACCTCCACCTGGGGTGGAAGACGACACCTGGGGTGGAAGACGACGCCTGGGGAAGAAGACAGAAAGGATTTTTCTATCGAACGGGCCCAGCCGGTGTGACCCAAGTGTGGGGGAGTTGGGTAAGAAAGGAGAGGGGGACAAGCCGAAGTGGAAAAAATAGTGGCGAGGGTGGTGTATTTGTAAGCGCGATGCCAACGCCCTCTAACTTTCCCAACCTGGCGCACAGAAGGTCCCGCGGGGACCCTACCTGGCGGGCAGAGTCAGTGCAAAGGAAGTAGACGACGAGTCACAGCCCACACGGAGCCGGCCGGCCAGCTTGTCGCGGCTGCGGAGAAGTCGAGCGCCGAGCGCCGCCAATTCCTTCATTAGCTTGCCCTCCACGCGGCGCTGCATGCCTCGGAAAATAAGTTAGCAAACGGGGAGCCGTTTATCTCTTTTATCTTGGGGCCTGATCCAATTAAATAAGTGCACATTTACATTTGCATCCATCAGGCGGGAGCGCTGCGAGCCTGGGGTTTGCTCGGAGCAAATAAAAGCAGATTTCACTGGGAAGGTGGTGTCTGGGCACGCTGGGCTCTTTGGGGCACCGGAAACAAGTGCTGCCCGGCAGGCGGCCTTGGGGACTCAGGGCTGGGGCCGGAGGCCGACACGAGGCCCGAGACCCCCAGCGGCCCCGAGGGGAGGGCTACGCAAGAGGGATAGCGGAGCTGCGGCCCGGGCCTCCAGGCGGTCTCCTGTTAGGCCACAATCCGGGCCCGCCTAGTGCCCAGGGCCCGAGTCTCAGTTACCGCGAAAACGAAAAGGAGACTGGCTCTGGCCGGGCCACAAAAGGAGACCTGCGGGGTGGCTCTAGGGAAGGTCCCCAATCTTTGGCTAGTCCAGGGGGAGAGCAGGTGGCAAGGTCCCAGTCGGGCCCGATCTCCCTCCTGTTCCATGGTCGAGTGGCGAAAGAGGCAAAGATGCAGGCTGAGGGCGCGCCCCGTTTTCTCCCAGTGACCCTGCATCTAGGGGAGACCAGTTAATATGACCCATTAGTGCTTGCGGCGGGGTCTGGGACAGCGCAGGTGAGCACCGCATGCTTTGCCATGCCGACTTCATTAAAGATACTGTCGGGATAGGAGGGTTCGAAGCAATGGGAGGGTAGTTTTGTTTTGTTTCGTTTCGTGTGTTTTTCGTGTTTCTGTAGATGTCCACACCCCACTGGCCAAACGCTCTTAAGACCAAAACGGTCTTCCGGGACTCGGTTGCGTGGTAGTCCCCCAATACGCCAAACCGCAAATTAAGACCGCGGAGGGCCCAGAGCCGGAGCGCCGAAAGGCCCGCAGGAGCGGAAGTGCGCGCACCCGAAGTGCAGAGGGAGCCCCGGCGCGCAGCGGCCGGCGGGGCCCCCACCCACAGGCTGTTCAGCCGCCTGCGAATTTCTCAGTTGCCCGTTGCCTGGTGTTTGAAGCTGTGCGGAAGCCGCGGCGGGAACGGTAGGGTTAAACTGGTTTAGTCACCGGCCCTGCTCCCCAGATCCCCAATGCTAACCGGGTCCTGGGGCCGGGGCCGTGCCGAATTGCGGTGGCGAAGCAGCTTACGGAGTCTGGAGCCAAGGCCCCGTCGCGGGTGGGGGTATAGCAGGATCTCGCCTAGCTGCCCCCTCCCTGCGACACGCCGGGCTCCCCGAGACCGGTAGGCGGCGCCCTTCCTGAACTGCATCCGCGTCCCGCCACCTCTGGAGAGCGCAATCACATTCCTTTCACTTTGAGAGCTTTGCGCTGCGCTATTTGGTGCCTCGGTCTGAGTTGACAGCTACTTGTGGGGGACTGGTGGGCTGGGAGGCACCGTTGTGCCGAAACCGCAGGCGTGACCCTCCCTGCCCCCAACCTTCCAGGCCCTATGAGCAGCGCACGTCGCGGGGAATGATTGGCCCTGACGGGTTTGCAAACCGGGAGGCCTCGCTGCAGGCCCCGCGCCCCGGCCTGGGGAACCACATTTCCGGCCCTGGTACCCAGAGCCGGGGAGCAGGAAGGGAAAAGACCCTCCTCACCCCCAAACCTCAAGAAGCGATTCGGCCCCGCACAGAGGGTTGAGAGACCCAGCCCGTCCTCGGTTTGGCGCTGCCTCCAGGGACCGCCTGCGAGACCCCACGCAGCGATCCCGTGACCTCTGCTGCTAGGTGCCGAGCTCGGCGCTCCTCGGGGTCCGGAGCCCGCCCAGCCACGCGCAGGTGGCAAACGCCGCGCAGTCCCGGCACTCAAGCGTCTTAGGCGCTGCCTTGCGCGACTTCCACGCCCCAATCCAAACCTGAGAACAAACCCCGACCCCGGGACACCCCAGAAGTTTCCCCCCAGCGCCTCTACGACGCATGGCCGCCTAGACGGCTCGAGACTCGGCAAAGCAGAGGCTCCAGGAGGGACTTGGGATCCTACAGACGCACAGCTACTTCTGGGATTAAACGCGGGGCACGTTTCCTAAATGCCCCGAACCCGGATCTGCCTGGCAGGCCACCTCCAAACTGAAAAGTCGCTAGACACCAGAAAAACTGCTGGCCACCAAAACCCGGCTCTGTAAAGAAGAAACCCCTACACTTAATTGGGGGTTGGTACTCAAAAGCAAGCATGCAAAGAAAACCCTGCAGAGGCCAAGGGCCGGAGGGATGCGGGCAGGGGACAGCGACTCCGGGGCCCGCTCCCGAGCCCCCGGCGGTTTTGCTCCCCAGCCGGAGGCTCCTCGCGCCGCCCCTCGATGAAGAGAAATGCCGCGCGCTCCCGGGAGCGCGGCTCCCGTTCCCAGGCAGCGCGGCGGGCTCTCGGCTCTCAGCCCCGGGCCTTCGCAGTCGGATTTGGGAGGCCCGCGCCGCGCCATTTGCATATTCCCGGGAACACAGGGAGGCCTGTAATTTTCTTTTTAAAATCGTTGGGCTGGGTTTTGGGCCAGTGCTTCCAAAACCCCGCCGAGTTGATGTCGTCCTTAAACTCTCTCTTAAGAGAAGTGGACTGGCCTATTCTTCTGACTTTTTTAGAAGAGAAGGTGACTCCTGGGGCTGCATATTCAACAAGGGGGAAAAGCTGATTGTGAACCAGGCCGTTGGGGGAGGGAGAGAAGAGTGGAGGGGGTGAGGCGCGGGGAGGAGGGGGGAGGGCAAGTCATCTCTGGAATTCAATTGTTTAAAAAATCATTTATAATTAAAGGGACAAAATAAAATACGATCGTCTCATGCATATTTAATCATTCACACTTCCAGCTTTGAAACCATTTTCCCTGCGTGAATTTTCTCACTAATTTAAACCCTGAAGTCGACCGCTGTTCGCTAAAACATCTGGACAATGCAGCTTTCAAACTTGTTTAAATTCGAATGAGCTAAAGGAGCCCGGTTGCAGGTTTGAAAAAAAAAAAATAGCAAAAGCCAACAACTCCAGTGAAACTTTGGGGTGGGTTTAAAACACCTAGTAAGGTTAAAGTAATCTTGAGTAGAAATGCAAATATGTGCATTTTGATTTAGCCTAATTAAACCGGCGTTATGTGCAAACACATTCTCTCTCAACACTCAGGCTTGGGTTTAATAGAGCAAATTAATTCCCCTCGCCGGATTATGTTTTTGCTGTAACACACACCCCTCCCCCGACCACCGAAAATTTCCCACGAAGTACAACACGTCGGCGACTCCCTATCTCGGGGCAAAATGGAGACGCCAGCACCGCAGCCAAACCGAACCCACGGTGTTGGTCGCCGAGGGGCGGTGGCTCTTCCTCATTTAGGATTGAGATGCATCCTGACTTTTCATTTTGAGATGAAATATACGGGATTAAAATGAAAAAATAGAACCTCAAAAATACTTTTGTAGCTACTCGGACTATTGAATCTGAGCTGGGAAAAGTGCTAAAGCGACGACAAGCCTTATCGAGCCCACAAGGGCCTCGTTATCTAGGCAAATGGCCTCAAACTTTTGAAGGCCACTTGTTCAAAAAGAGGCCCATGGTGAGGGGGAGAGATACTTTCGGGGGCTCCCCTAGCTCCCCGCAGTGGCTGTGGCGCTCCCTCCTCCCCTTCCGCCCACTCTGCAATCTCCGACTCTGCAAAGCGCAGGCTTGAAATTCAGGACAAGTGTGACACCTACCTGTGAAAGGGGGAAACCATCCCCTAGCCCGTCACGCGGCCCCAACCCCACAGCTGAGCGGGCATCTACTGGGCTGCCCGCCACCCGCACCGTCGCGGATGGAACGTTCACTAATTTAATCAAATCCAAAGAAGAGATCAATGCCCAATTTTGAAGGGGTAGCAAAGACGGTGGCTTGGGAAAGCCTCCCCCTCGGCATCCCCCAAAGCGCTCCCCGCCCCGTATTAGCCCGAAGCACCTTTGAAATAGTAATAAGGGCTAAATCCGGCATAAAATCGAACTCATTAGCAAAGTTCACCAGCTGATTGCTTTGCATAAAACACGACACTGATTGGAAGTAATTAGGTTAAGCGATGGCGCTCGGGTGGTGCGTGTCCCTAGCTGGCTTTGCCATCTTTTCTCCCTTCTGGGCACACACTTGGGTCTCTCTTCTCCTTCCTCCAGGGTCCAATCTCACCCAAGCAGCTCGCATCCATGATCCAAATCTGCATTCCGGGCAGGGCCAGGTTCCCCGGGGCTTGCAGCCTAATTATGGTTTTCCCCTGGCACACTGAAGGTCTGTGGAACCTTTCAGTCCCCACTTCGAAAAAAGTTGCAGTTTGCACCTTTTGACCAAGGCAATGGACAGTTTATTGAGGCTTCTAAAAAATAATGAGTGGCTCTGATTATGTTAAAATCTCTTTTAATTAAATATTTTGCATTTTACAAAGGCGGCTGCAGTTTCTTTTACTTTTTAAATCTAAGAGTATAACCTGTGTCCTTTCTGTAATAATACTTTAGCTCATACCCAGAAGAATCAATAGGTGTAAAAAATTAAATTAAACTTATATTTTTAAACTATGAAACAGTTTTGGGGAAACACAAATGTATATATTTATATTACAAAAAAAAAAAACATTAAATGCCTGTACAGGTGTCTTGATTTCATAATTTACTTCAAAGATATTGAATTATCAATTTAAATACAAAATGCTACATTAAATATACAGAATAAGATTTAATACAAATCCTGTTTTGTAATTTTTCTCTTCGGGTTGGTTAAGACATTTTTTTGCGTGTGGAGATGTTTACATTTTTATGTCATCCATCTCCATAAACTATAAACTTTTGAATAGGAGGGGTAGTTTATTTTTTTATCTCTCTCGGCGATGGAAAAATAACTGCCAAGGCCATGTTTTTAATAAATTAGAAAAGTCCGGGACCGACGCGGCCCGCGTTAAATGTCGGACATACCTTTCTTCAGTTCATAGGGAGAGTCTTTGCACAGGTCTAGCTGAGACTGGCTCCGCAACATTTTCGGGTCTTTAGCCAAAGCGTCCGCTCGGTTCAACACGGTCTGGTTTAATCCATTGAAATGAGAGCCCGGACCGGTTGTGGGGCCTGGCCCGGGCCCCGGGTGGCCATGGAGGTGTCCGAAGGAGCCATAGTTCGTGTAGCCGGGATAGAAGGGCGCGGTGTAGTAGAGAGGCCGGGACAGCACTGTCCCGCCAGGAAAAGGACACTGCGCCGAGGGCGAGCGCGACGGCGCCGGGGCTGGCGACGCACGGCTGCCTCCTAGGGCTTGCCCAGCCATGGGCCCGGGACACGGTGGGCATGGAGAGCCCTCGCTCCCGCCGCCCCCGTCCTTGACCTTGTCCGAGGATGTGGCGATCTCTGCCAGAGACCACAGCTTGGGCTTGGCGAGCACCGCTGCTGGCGGCGGTGGCGGCGGCGAGTGGATAACCGAGGGCCCGCCGGGACCAGGGGGCAGCTCTCCCGCTGCGGGGTGTGTGGCAGGCGCCGGCGCGCCCGCAGGGTAGTGAGGGGCCGGGTCCTCGGCCAGCCGCGCTGCTGCTGGCCCAGCCGGGGAGGGCCCGCCGGCGCGGGGGGGCCCGGGCAACGCGTCGAGGCGGCCTTCCGAGGGCGGCTCTTTAAAATCCAAGTCGCTGAGGCTGCCCTCGGTCTCCTTGCCGGCGGGGGTGGGCGGCCCCTGCAGCCGTTCGCAGCTCGAAGCCGCCTTCTGCTCCGTTCCTCCTGCGGGCGAAACCCTGGCTGTCAGAGGCGCAGAGGCCACGCGGCGGGGCCCGTGTTCCCGCCCGCAAAGGCACAGACCCCTGCCCTCAACTTCCAGGCCCCGTGCGTGACCCCGCCAGGCCCTCCTTTTCCTTCTTATTCCCGCCCAACACGCCCTTTCCCGTGTCCACCAACCTGCTTCAGGGCCCTCAGGATCGCCCTTGTCCTCGGGCTTCTGGGGCTCGTCCTCGTCGTTTTTCTCCAGGTCAATGTTCTCCTCTTCCTCCTCGTCCTCGCTGCGGTTCCGCGGCGTCCACGTCATCTTGTTCTCCTTCTTGAGGCGCCGGCGCGCGTTGGCGAACCAGGTGGACACCTGGGTGAGGGTCATCTTGGTGATGATGGCCAGCATGATCTTCTCGCCCTTGGTGGGGTAGGGGTTCTTGCGGTGCTCGTTGAGCCAGGCCTTGAGCGTAGCAGTGGCGTCCCGCGTGGCGTTCTTCCGGTATGCGGGGTCCCCGTACGGGTAGGACCCCAGGGGCGCAGCATAGGGGTGATACCCCAAGGAGCCCGCCATGCCAGGTGTGTGGTCGTAGGGAGACCCCTGCGGTGGAGAGTCAGAGAGAAGGTGAGTGGGGGCCGTGGTCTGACTGCCACCTGAACGACAGCAGCACGCTTTCCCTTCGCCCCGGGGTCTACCGGCAAGGCCGGCACTCCGGCTTCCCTTGGCACTGGGCTGGCGGTTTCAAACCCAAGAGCAACCCCTCCCCCTCCTCAGAAGGCAGCGGGGCCCCCCAATTCTTGAGTCCAGTCCTTTGGGGACCCTTCAAGCTGTCCCAGCCTTGATGCCACCCTGTAGGCCCCCGTCTGCCTGGGCACGTCAGTCCCCTGTGCACAGATCTGGCCACTGCGGCCCGGCCCTCTATCCAGAGAGACCCCAGAAAAAAAAACGACACTCCGCGCCCCGCCCCCCGCGCCGCCACACGGGGCGCAAAAGGGGAAAAAAAAGAAAACAAAACGCTTTTTTTCTTTCTTTTTAACCCTCAAAGAAACGCAAACGAAAAGCTGAGCCTTGCCTCAGCACTCCTAGTCTCCAAAAACGCTCCCCCAAACCAGTCACAACCCAGCCGAAAAATCCCGGATGCACCGCAGCTCGGCCGACTTTTCAGAAATTTAATACCTCCAAATCGGATTGGGAAGATAGGATTACGGATTTGCAACATTTTGGAGGACTAATTAAAGGCGAGGCCAAACACATTTACATAGACTTAGCACTCTTCTGATCAGATTTCGGGTGTATTTTTTCGGACTACTTTTCCAAAATGACAAAACCAAAAATATAAAATTTGCAGGGCGCACTGGAGCTTCTGTTTGAACCAAATGCTGTTCTTTAATTAAAGCGACCTCTCCCCCAAAAACCTTTCCAGCCAGCTCAGCTATCCGAGCAAGACGCGGCTCTCTTTTCCGAACAACTCTTGAGCCCCAGGCCCGGGCGAAGCCGAGCGAGACAATCGTCCAAGTTTGCAGGGGCCGCGAAGCTCGGCGGGGGAGGTCGGCGGTGGCGCCTAGGCCCGTGTCCCCTGCAGCCCCCGCCCGCCCGGCCGGCGGACCCCGGCTGCCCTCGCCCGCCTCGGATCCCGCTCACTCACCACGTACGAGGAGAAGGCGGCGGCGGCGGCGGCCGCGGGGTCGGCGCCGTACTGGAGGTGCGAGTTGTAGCCCGGCGAGGGCGCCGTGAAGGCAGTGGAGCCAGCGTAGGGCGAGAACGCGGAGCCCGAAGACGAGCGGCCGAGCTCATCAGTGCGGGGCCCAGAAATGACGCTGGTGCTGTACGCCGGGCACGAGTAGAGCGCCAGCGAGGCGGACGGCTGGTACAAGTAGCCCTGCGGGTAGGACATGGCCACACACGGGCATGGGGCGCGCCGCGCGGCGGCGGCCAACCAGCCGGGCGGCGCCCTGCAAGGGCGAGCGGGAGGGCACCTGGCCTCTGGCTGCCCTGGGCCGCCGCTCCTCGGCCCCGGCTCCCGGGCTCCGGCCCGCCGCGCCTCCTCGCCGGCTTCCCGCGCGCCTCCGGCTGCGACCGCCGCGACCGCTCCTCTGCGCGCCTCGCTCGCCCGGGCTGGCCCTTTTTTTCCTGCCCTCCCTTGCTGCTTTCTCTTTTTTCCCCTCGCTCTTTGCACCGGGGGGCTCTGCTTTTGGCTTCGCAAAGGTCCTGCCAAGATGCTAAGTTGGAAATTGAGGATTCTGACGCCTTGTGAGCGTCCGAAGCTCCTCCTTCCCGGGGTGTAGTCGGTGGGAGGACTGGCAGGAGCCTCTGGGCGGCCACAGCCAACCCGGCCGCCAGGCGCGCCTCGCCCTCTCCCTCTTCCTCCCCGGCTCCCTCTCCCGCTCGCTGGCGCTCCCCTCGCTCCTCCCCAGCGCCCGCCTCTCCTCCACGGCCCCTTCTCCCCCTCCTCTCAGCCTCCTCCCTCCCCTCCCCTCCCTGGTCTCTCCCTCTCTCTTTCTCTCAGACTCTCGAGCGCCGGCCCCAGGATGACAATCACATCCCAGCCGCGCCGGTCTCTTCCAACTTTCCTCCCCTGCTAACTCGGGCGCAGCGGCCGTCCAGAAGCCCTGGCAGCGGGTGGGCGCACTAAGGGAGCGAGGCCGCGGACTGTGCGCCAGCGAACGCTCTGCTCTCTCCTAGCCACAGTAAATCGCCGAGTTTGCGGATTTCTCGTTCTCCCGGAGGCTGGGCTCCGAGGCGGTACGTGGCCAACCCTCTCCGGCTTTTCCCCCAAGCCAGGTGGCCGGACAGCGAATTGGAGACCCGGAATGAAGGTCCCCGGGAAAGCCGGATGGATGCCCGCGCCCAAGGCGCCGGGAGTCCGGGGTGACTGGCCCTCTGTGTCAGCAGCAGCAGGTGGGCGAGAGGCGGGCCTCAGACGTCTACACGTCGGCTCGCCTTCCTTCCACCGACCCTCACTGGACGGCGAGGGGACACACTGGGGACCTGGGGACTCCTGGGCTAGCATCTCTCTAGAGGAGAGGGAGTGGGCAAGAACTGCCAGACCGAGTAGCAGCTACACTTGAGTAGGTCTCGGGGCGTCCCCACCTCCATCCCCATGCGTCCCAGCCTCTTTCTCCGGGCTTGCCATCCGCAGCTCGCCCGGCCAAGTAGGTGGTGGAGGATGCGGGTCCCCTTCCCTTTTGTTCAACTAAGTCGCCTTGCCCTTCGCACGCACCTCGCTTCCGCCCACGCTGCACTGCAAACACTGGGCAGAGCAGTGCCCAACCCAATCGCTGTCTGTGCAGCGAGGCGCTGGCGAGGCAAACACACAACTGAGTCACAGGCAGCCCTTGCCCACGACAGCCACACAGTTAGAATACAAAACAGACCCGCTCCCCTCCTCTGCGCCTCCCGCCGCCACAGCCACGAGCGCACTCGAACTCTGGGACAGACAGGGGCGCTGGTGAACCAGGAGACAGGCTGGTGCGGCGTGGGCGCGCCGCTGGAGCTCGCAGTATCAGAACTTTGTAGCCTTTTACCAGGAAGCCACATGCAGGCGAAGCATTAACTACATGCAAAGTTTCTCGCATTGACTTTGACCGGCGAGATACACTTTATTTCGTGAGCTCCAGACCAGCTCGCACTAACCAGCCCAACCACACCACACTGGCACCCGCTCGGCGGCGCGCCTTCGTGCACGCGCTGACTCCGCCTCTCCATCGGCTCCTCCCCCCCGACCACTTCAGACTACATGCTCCGAGAACCTCTCGGCCCGCCCAGCCCCTTCCCTCGCACTGCCTTCCTCTCTGATTGGACGCCGGCCTCCATTGGCTCCGCCCTTTGGCGACGTGCGCTCGCTGCCCCGCCAAGTCCCGGCGCCGAAGGGGCGGGGCGGGGCTTCGGCCGCGCTATTGTCATGGAGACGGGAAGCCGATGGCTGCGGTGGCCCGGGCTGCCGGGCGGAGGTGGCCGCCAGCCCGCCAATACCAAATCAAGGCGGAGCGGCCCGGGCGGCCCGGGAATGGCGGCCTCTTCGGCGGTCCCTCCCGGGCTCTGTGTAGGCCTGGTTGTCACGGGGAGCGCCCCGGAGCGTCTCCGCCTCGCTCCCTCCGCTTACGCCTCTCGCGGCCCCGCCGCGCCTCAGCGCCCGCCCCCAGCTCCGCCCGCCGCCGCGGCCGCTGGCGCTAACGGTCGGTAACGGCCCGCGCGCGCCGCCTGCCAGGGGCTCGCGCCAGCCACGAGGGAGCGTCCGCGGCCCGCGCGCCCGCGCCGCGGCGGAGAGGTGAGCCCCGACCCGCACCGCGTCCCGGGTGCCGCGCGGCCGGCCCTCCAGCCCTCGAGCCGCGTCCGGTCCCGTCGTGGACCCGGTGGACGCGGCCGGGCGCCCTGCGGGCGAGTGTCGGGCCGTCCTCTCCTGACATCCCGGTGCCCTGGCGGGCGCGCGTGGGCCGTGCCCTGTGTCCACGCGTGTCCCCTCCGTCGCCGCCTCGGCTCTCGTCCGGGACGATGCTTTCTGAAATGGAGCCCTGAAGGTTTGTGCCCGAGAATCCGAGTCTGTCACGCAGACATCCTCATTACATCACCCTGCCGCTCTGGGCCGCACCACTGTCCCCCACCCCCCGTTTGTTTTGTTTTGTTTTGTTACCCCTTCCCTTTTACTGTCTTTTTGGTGTCAAGGACTGGAAAGAATCCTGCAAGATACTGAAGCAGTTAGAATTTATGGTTCTATTGCTGTGGTTGTCACCTCCGCTCTACGTCAAATTTAAGACTCATTTCTTAAGGATGTCTCTATTTTCTGCTTTATTTGCACATTGATGGCTCTGCTGCTCGGCTGGCCGAGGCCTCCTGGTGTCTGAGATAGAATCGTGTTAATATGTGAAAGCGAAGGGCTCGTCGTTAGCAGGCAGACGGAACCCAGATAGCATCTGGCGGATTTTCTCCGTTTTTATATGAACGTTTTCTCCGTTTTTTGCTGGTAAAGACGAGCTTTTAACTTTTTATCTTGATACTGGTGACGATATGTCCCCCTGTAGCCCCCTTCTTTACTTTCTGTTTTTCAGCTTTTATGTTTAGGAGCCTGCTTACTTGTTAGCTGGTAGTTTCATTGGTCTCTTGTCACTGAAGCTCTTTCTACCCCAGCTGAGGTGGTGTTTATCTCCCTTTCATTCCCAGGTTACCAAGAAGACTCTTTTTCTTGATTTTTATTGCATTCGTATCTTTCCAAACATTTCAACTTACACCAGGGATGGGTTTGCTCTGATTGTTTTTAACGTAGGACTATTAAATATTCTCATTTTAAAACTTCCTAAGGGCTTATTGGTTTGTCATGTCTGCACGGATTCAGTTACCTGTAACTCTTAAAATTTAAAGCTTTAAAATCCGTTTCACAATTGTATTGCCAAGACATGGCCCTAGAGCTTGCTCTTCAAGTTTTGGCAGCACAGTTGTCATTGTTTCAATAAAGTGCAAAAGAGGTTATTCCTGTTTATTTAGTGTAATAGCTGTTTACACTTAAAACTTTAAAGACTCATAAAAGTAGGTCTGCTGTATTTTAAAGATCTCATCATTCTTGTGAGAGACACAACACCAACACCAGGAAAGGCAACAGATTGCTTCTGTCATATCGCTTTGCTGTTTTGGAGTGTGCTTAAAGGATTATGATTGATAAGGCTGTCTTGCCAGAGAATGTTGACACAGGTGTGCATCGTTATCTTAATTAAGATCCTGAGAAAATGTTGTCTATAAATGGTGACATAAGAAGGGCGGCATATTTTTGTACAGTTTGGCTTTTGGAGAATTTAATTGCACTTGAAACCTGTCTTTGAGCTTCCAGATTTTGTGAGCACTTTGGCAACAGAAGTTTTAGAGAGAAATGATAGTTTAATGTTAAGTGTTCTGGCGTGTACTAATACTACTTGTGGCTTTTTGGCAATGCCTTCCTTGTGTTAGCTTTCTTTGTGCTTTACCTTTTGTGGAATAATGGTTTCTAACTTTGAAAGGAAAGCATAAAATAGAGCAGTGTATTATTTATTAGTGCTCAGAATAAATCTGTCTAGGAAGGCATGCTTAATGTGCAGAAACAGGAATATAGTAAAAAGGTAAATATGTGAGAAATTTATGCCATTTCATTTTTTGGAAAAGAAACAGTCTCCTGGAGTGTCTTAGTGATCTAAAATCTTTTTCATATCATCAAGTACCTAGCTACAATTTTTATGGAATGCCTTGTTTTTATTTCCAGAAATAGAAGAAAACTATAGATTTCTTCCAAAATATTGTTCTGTAAATTTGAATTGTTGTGTAAGTGAAGACAGTGCATTTAGCCTCTTATTAGTTTAGGGATCTGAATCATAACCTGAATGACCACTAAAATAATATCACTGCCTTTTACTCCCAATCTCGGAATATAAAAACAATGGCAAGACAGATGCTGTTGATCTTACTACCCTTGGCTTACCCAGCACCTAATACACTTTAACATAAGTATTGCATTAAGATTTTTCACCTCTCTTTGTAGCTCATGATTTCCTGGAAGCTGGCTGTCCATCAGTGTGTATGTGTGTGAGCGTGTGTGTTTTTCTTTAATATTAAAACTCATTGTAGAAAGAGGAAATGAAAGCGGAGGGGACCATAGGCATATGATCGGAAAAGCCAGGTGTAGGTTCACAGCTCGTTCTTGACTCCAAGGATAATTAGCTGGTTAGAATTACATGGTAAACTGAAAGAAAGACTTATTTAGATTTGTTTGCTGAAACTAAAACGAGCATTAATTTGAAGATAATTGCTTTATTTATTTCTCACACCCCACTCCCATCAAATTTTTTTTCTCTGTCAACTGCAGTCAGTGTCCTTATGCTATTATACATGTTATTTTAAAATTTGATATGTCGCACTAAAAGAGGTGAAAGAGGAATATGAACTAATTACCTATCATCCGTTGTAATGAATAATACCAGATAATTATTTAGGGAAATTTTAAATGTTCTTTAGTTGATAATACAGAACTAAATGAAATCATGTAATTCTGAGTGCATTAAACATGTTCTTTAAAGTAGATGACCAACACAATATCATAGTTTGGAATAATGTTTTAACTTTGAGGTGCGTAGCCTGTTTCGAGTGGTAGTATCTTACTATCTTTGTATATTTCTCTTCAATTTCTATATGGTGTTGACTTTTGTAGTTTTAATATCTTTGGTATATTTTTGAGCTGTTTTATAGAGAATATTTTTTCTTAATAAAATAACAGCTGATGCAACTCTAAGAACATGTAAAATCTAGAAATTCTTTTTTCCTTGTTCATTAATGACTCTCATTTGCTTTCATAGTACTACTATGAATTATGATACCGATGACTTATTTCTGCATAAATCTGCAGTGTTTTTATAACTGTAGTATACCTAAGCACCAGTTTAGCTTCGCAAATTAACTTAGATGTTTCAAAATTGAAAACCAGTATATTCTAATGTAGTTTAAGTCTTTATTAGTAAGGATGCGCTTAACATTTGTTCAGGAGAAGGGAATGTAATTTTCTCCTGCAGTTGTCATTTATGTAATCCAGTTTTCTCTTCTTTTCTCAAGCTAATGTTATTCCACACCTTGATACAGCTTGTATTTGTTTATTTGCCATAATATGGAGTGATACCTTGGAGAAAATTAGATATTCATATCTAATATCCCCAAAGTATTACTTGTTTTCTGTGTTTCCTTAAACAGAATCATTTCCGTTTTTTATGCAGATGATAGGTCTGATGCTTCCATAATACATTTGGATGTTGTCAGCTAAGTCCACTTCTCAACTATGGGGTTCCTCCAAATTTTGGCTGAAATTTGTCCTTGTACATCCCAAGGCTCATCTGCAAGTGAGTGTCTGCAAACAGTGTGCTTGTGTGTGGAGTAAAGCCAAAGTAACATCAGCATTGGTTTTACCAAAGTGTGTATATTGGGAATAGGGATGTAGAAAATGTCACTTGAGGCCTTCAATTAAATTAATGCATTAAACAAGGGTGTAGTAAATATAAAAATTTTTAATTCATGAAATGAGAGTGAATAATGTATTTATTTGTCATTTATCATGGAATAACATTGAATAATTTCTTTAATAGTATCGTTGGATAATAAAATTTATACATTCAGTGCTATTTATAAAAATCAAGATGAAGTTTATGATATTTTATGGAAATAGAATTATTACTTAAGAGAAATGATCTGTTTATGCTGTATCACACTTTATGATTATTTTAATTACCTAATTCTTTTAAGAATAAATTTAGTGGGAATATCAGTTCTAGTCATAGTTACCAAACTCTTTTAATGACAAAGAGTATACAGATGTACATAAAACTTGTTATTTCTCATCAAAATAGGGACTACTGAGTACAGGTGGATAAGAAAAGCTATGAGGAAGAATTATTTTGCAGAATATTTGTGTTGTCTAGTGGGCAGAACAAGGAACTGGATTTAGTGATACAGAACATTTTATTAAGGAAAAAAATGGTTGTATGATGAAAAATAAAATAATTTTACAGAAAGGAGCTATAGTTAGTATAGCCTCCAATAGAATAAATGTTTCTCTCTGAATACTTTCCAAGACATTAAAGTGATTTTTAATGTCATATAAAATAATATATTTTTTAAATAACATCCTTGTGTTCCTCTAATACTGATTGAGTCTTGTGGAAATGGGGTTTCATGTATGACTGAGAGCTGACGCATTGCAGCATGTTAGAAAACCCAGCACAAATAAAAAGAAAATGTTAAGCAGCAAGCACTCTGATTCCTCTTGGTTTGCCTTTAATCTTAATTTTTTGTTTTTTTTTAAACCATGTATAAAGTTACTGAATTTAAAAGATAAAGGAAACCGATTTTCTTTTTTTGTCTCCTAAGGATTAATACAGGTAAAGTCTAAACACATATGAAGATTGGTAGAGTTTTACATCTGTTGTCAGCCAAATTTGTTAAGAGTCATATCTAATATTCCTTTTATATAAAATAAATGTATGCGGGGTCTCCCCACTCTTGAAAATATGAGGAAAATATATCCTCTCAGCGGTTATGGTTGATTAATTGAGAAGGTTGTGCCAAATGTGCTCTAGTGGAAATAGCTAGAGAATATGCTTTTTGAGAAATGTATTATCCAGGAATAAAATCAATTGAAGTATTGGTAATTAAATTGTAATTCCATGAAGGAAGGAAATAGTACGAAAGATAAAGCTAACTATTGCTGTTTTTCTCTTTAAGAGTCTACAGTTCACAATGGAGCTACTGTATTGGCTATTGGAAGAAGGAGATTCTGAAGATAGGTAATATAATCTCTTTTAAAAGAATACTTTCCTCTGTAATCCTGAACCTTTATTTCATAAGAACTTTGTCCAGTAGACAGCAATTTCTTTAAATTTGGGTTATAGAAACTATCTTAATTTCTTCTGCTTAGTTTTTGAGCCTGCTTCTCCTAGGGCCGTGGGCTGTGTTGGGAGAGCTGAGAAATATTTAGCCATACTCAGCATCCTTAAAATAGCTTCTTTCTGAGAATTAGATCTGCAAAGGTGTCCTGCACAGTTCTAGTAGATGCCATTTTAGTTTGTGGTTGCCGTGCATGTATTTAGCATGTTGTTTAACTGTCCTCATTTACCTCCCTGTTCTTTGTTGCTTTCATTTGGGGGGATGTGTTCTCTGCAGGGTGATTTGCTGCCAGCCACAACCAAGCTCTCAGTGGAAGACCTGGTGGTTGGCAACTGGCTCCAGAGCTCTGCCAGGAAGTTAGTTGGGCCCGGCCTGGGGTGTTCTAGTGTACTGGAGGCCAGGAGCTCATGCACATGGGTTCTTTTCCTGCTTCAGAGACTTAGGTCCCTTTCCATTTTTTGTGTAATCCTTTTCCTCTGGCTAGGTTGGCTTGCTACTTACTTTGCAGCTGTTGCAAGAATTCACATGGAATGGAGGGTTCTGTTTTATTCTGGATGATTTCTTTGATAATTTACCCGTATGCTTTTTCATTTTTAAAACCCTGATATTGGTGTTGGAGAATCAGTCTAAGATTCTTGAAGAACAAATATTGGGTTCAAGTTGTACGTGTCAGAAGAGATTCTGTCCTCTGATGCTATGTTGTCACACTGAATATGCAGGTTAAATTAAAAACAGAGTAAAACCCTTTTATAAAAGACCAATTGCTATATCTAAGAATGTATATACAGGCTTAAATTATTTAATGGCATTTATATCTATTTTTTTTCCTTTTAAGAAAATAATATATTTTTCTAGTCATTAAAAATACCTGCCCCCTGAACTATGTCTGGGGAGGAATATTAATAAAACAATGAAGGGCTTCATGGTATCTCTATAATTAGGAAATTTGTAAGAAATGTGGTGGCTAAAATTGATTTCTTCCACTAAAGGAGCTAGTATACATGTAAAAACAAAAACCTTTGGGAAAAAGATTCTTTAATCTTTAACTCAAGTAGTGTTTTTGGTTAACACAACAGGAAGGGGAAATACACCAATTTCAGAATCTTTCTTCATGCCTGTGTAGAGGCTGTAAGCAATTGAGGAAGCCATTAAAATGTAGTCAAGAAAAAAATGATGGTGTCAAAGTGATTACTTGGAAAGCAGTTTATGTTTGCAAAACAATTCAATATTATGATCTTGACCAACTTCTGCTCTTCATATACCCGGGCTCTTACTCTGTCTTTAAATATATCAGTTTATGGTATAACTTGTATTTGCAATGCAAGAGTATTTTAGAATTGCTAGATCTTGCCAGTCATCTTAAAATATACTACAATATTGCAAAATCGAAACGTAATATTTATTAATAGAAGGAAAATATAAAATTTAATATCTTGGCAACTGAGACCTTTAAGCCTACTTTAAAAATATGATCTTGACATCTATAACACTATTTTTGTCTTGGTTATATAGACAGAATTGTGGACATTCTACAATCCAGATGTCACATTTATTAATTCCAAATTTATTCTCTATAATGGACTTTTAAAATAAAAGGTATATGTGCCTTAGAGAGTAAAATTTGAATCATGGGCTAATTTGCTAAGCATCAGAACATAGAAAAGCAGCCTTGATTAATTTAGAACTGTGAAAGGGGGCAGGTAAAATTGTTTTCAGCTGAAATTTACTAATGCAGCAACCATTTAAATTAAATGTTTATTAACATAATAGTGATGGCATTTTCTCCTCCTCCTCCTTGTGGTTTTGTCCAACTAGATGTTACAGTGGCAGTTGCACTGACTGTTAAGTGTTTAAATGATGGCACCATTATGTGAAGTGATTTTGAAATGAGAGATTCCAGCCAAGAATTACATCTGCTCCCATCTCCTTCAAATCATACTCTCTGGCAGTACAGATTATGATTGATTTGTTTGTGACAGATTGCAGGAAACAGTCATTGATTTTTCAATATTTTACCTTAAAATTATTTACAGTTGTAACCATGGGGAGGTATTTCCATGGGCTGTCAGCCCCTGAAAGACTAGGATAATATTCCCTGCTCTCTGACAAGACAAATTACCTGTAATGAGTGCAGTAGCTGAAGGGTATACTTTTATTTTAAAATATGTCAATAACCCCAGTGACTAAACGAATATTGATTTAGCATAATGAAGCCTGAGGAATGTGAAAATGAGCTTTTTCAAGGGGCATGGTAAAGACTTTCTTTTTAGCTGGTTATAAGAAGCTTTTCATTCTTTTCAGCTAGCTGGTAGAAATACAGAGTTTTATGAGCAAACCATTAGGAATGATAGCATTGTTTCTGATAACCAGGGTCCAAATATTTTGCCCTTGCCTTTAGTGATTATTTTCAAATCTTATTTTGAGTCTTACTCTTAGTCATAGAATATAGTACTGATTTGTTTGATGTTATCTTTAACTGATGTAATATTTTTATAATTCCAATATATTTTGCATTGGAACTTTCAGTAATGAATATTAAAATATATGTACAATCATTTATAGATGACATCATAATTATATTAAGACATTTCAAATGGGTTATTGTAGTATTTAATGTGCTGTATTTTATGGTAGAATAACTCTCAGTCTCTGGACATCAGATTGCTTTCAATGGGAATGAAAATTAATTTACTTAAGTCCTGATATTTTAGGCATCAGTGCATGTTTTCATTTTTGTCAGGCTTCTCTCCCCCTTTTTTATGTAATTCTCAACTTTCTACGGATTAAGATCCCAATATGTGTGATCCTTCAAACAA
>NW_012149674.1:695697-703706 GCF_000956105.1 Propithecus coquereli
CATTTAGTTCGAACTTATATGTTCATTTTATAGTACATGTATAGAACTATTTGTGTGAATTAAATTTAAGAAACATGTAGATAAAGTAAAGCTTTTTCTGGGGAAATTTTTCTTTTTTTGGTAGTGTGCCCTTCTCCATTTCTTTTTCCCCTTGAGGGGGGAAATACCTTGTTCTCCTTTAGGGAAAAACTATATGTATAAAGTATTTTTAAATCATGCAAGTCATTGCCTGGGATTGGTCAAAACATTTGTTTTTGAAAAGGAGAAAATGCTCCTGTTTTAAAAATCTTTCTTGTATTTGTGTCTATTAAGATAAACAGTTTACTTTGATACGGTACATACCAATCTACTTAGTTAATTTTTTTTTCAGAATTCATTTTACTGTGTTTGGTCTGACCTTCTATGATAACTTAATATAGGAACAAATTAGCATATAATTCTATTTTCCATGTGACCTCAACCAGTTACAGAATTGTACCACCAGTTTTGGGGGGCAATTTGATAGTTTATGTAGACAGTAGCATTAAGTGTTTGCAAATGTTCAGTGTATCCTAGCTACAGTTATTGAAAATGTTTTAAAGTAAGCAGTTAAAGGGAACACTTCACCCCTATTACTAAGTTATTAACATGCCTCCTAAAGGTAACAGTTTAAATTAGCATGCATAATTGATTCATAATTTGTCTTCTCCCAAGCATAAAGCAGTATAGCAAAGTTAAGTGTGATTAGTGAAGTAAAGATATTAGGGATTGATGGTGACAATGATCGTGACAACTAAATGGATTTTTTTTTCTTTTAGATTCAGCCATCGGTCTTTGACATTTCCTGTGATCTGTTTCAATCTAGATGCAAAGGACATGGAAAAATCAACTGTTCAAGTGGTTTAAATATGTTTTGGATGTTCCTATTTGCAGACTACAATATTTTCCAATTACAATCCTCAGTTGTCATGTAGAGGGTGGTTAAGCTCTTCTAGATCACCATCTTTATTGAAAATGTTTAGTATGATAGAGTATCACTGAATTTTTTTGTTTTAATCAAGGTACAGGAAAAATAAAATAAATTTTACATGTTGACTTTTTTCTAAAATGTTTTTATTGGGTTGAATAAATATTTATACCTGAAAAAGAGGGTTAAAAATCCTTTTCTCCTTCATAGTAATTCTTCTGACAGTCAGATATCATTACACTAGCTTTAAAATCACTTTCTAATGTGACCCTATTACATTTGTGGGAGGAAAAAGACTTGAAAGGTATTCCTATGTATATTCTAATTCTCCGTATTAGTCCTTCTGAAATAGAATATTTCCTCCTTGAACAAATCTATTAGCTCAATTCAGATACAAGGAAAAGTTACCTTAACTGGTAGAGCATTTGTTATGTGTTTGATTTATGTAAAGAAGATTGACATCCAGGTCTTTCACAGAATTCCTACATTTGGGTAACCTGAGTAACGACAGATTACCTTGCCATTGGGAAAGTCCTTCTTGTGGCCTTCATAGCAGCTATAAGAGAAGGGAAGGATTCCTCTGTACAGGATGGCCTCCAGCCTCTGTGGTATGAACAGGGGGAATGGAGGGGGTATGTCTGGCCAGAAGCAGCCCTTAGGGAGGGTACTGGGGAGATTCACAGATGTTGATGACACTTGTAGAAATTGCTGGGAGTTCTTTTGTGAGTGACACAGTATAGACTTCATCCATAGTTTTTACGACGCATCCAACGGCTAGGATGAATTCTTAAGCTTAGATCTCACTATAGTAATGTAAATTTATTAGCCTAGAATATTTTCTTTTTTCTTTTTATTTTTCATTAAACTTTATATTTGAGATAATTATAGATTCACATGTAGTTGTACAAAATAATACAGAGAGATCCTTGAATACTTCACCTGGTTTCCCCCAATAATAACATTTTGCAGTGTTGACATTGATACAGTCAAGACAGAGAATGTGGCCATCACCACACGGATTCCTCACACTGCCCTCACACACCTACCTCTCTGCCATCTCACCCCCTCCTTAACCCTAGCAGGCACTAGTATGTTCTCCATTCCTATAATTTTGTCCTTTTAAGAATGTTATATAAGTGGCATCAGTATATAACCTTTTGGGATTCACTTTCACTCAGCATCATTTTCTAGAGATTCAACTTGTTTGTGTCAATAGTTTGTTTCTTTTGTTGTTGTTGTTGAGTAGTATGCCGTGGTATGGGTGTGCCACAGTTTGTTTAACCATTCACTAGTTGAGACTTCGGGGTTGTTTCTGGTCTTTGACTATTACAAATAAAAGTGCTTATAAACATTTCTGTAGAGGTTTTTGTGTGAACATAAGTTTTCATTTTCCTGGGATAAATGCCCAGGAGTAAAATTGTGGGTCATATGGTAATTACATGGAGTATTTCTTTTTAAGAGTAGAATTGATTTTGTGTCTATGGGAGGGAAAGGCAAGGAGGGCATTTACATTTCTGTAGTGTTTTTGTTTTAACTAGATTCGTTTATGATTTTAAAACATACAAACTATCTTAACTTGTAGCCAGATAAAAGAAAGTATTTTTTCCAGATTCTAGATTTTGTTCTTATTTTAAAGACATGCTTTTGAAAAAATTGCTTCTTTTTTTCGGTAAACAATTTCTGTGTAAAGGAATAAATATGGACACATAGACTATAGAAAAGATGTTGCAGAGTTGACAGGGTACTTGGGGAAATTTGGGGACAATTTTCCAAGTGTTAATAGAAACTTGACATTCAGGGATGTATTGTGATTGTTTCTGAATTGGTAGACTCTTGATTTTTGTCACTACTGTTTCGCTTACAGTATTTGTAGAATTAACTCATTATCTTTACAATGATGTGTTCAGTGCTATTGTAGTAAATGCCCATTTAGTTCAACTATATGCACTTGGAAGGAAAAACAAAGAAATAGAAAACAAATATCTTTTTATAGTACATGACCCCTAAAAATGCAGCTGCTTTACATGATGCTTAGACATAGACGAAGCATCATGGATGTTTGGAAGAAACATGTTTGGATGAATGGAGGAAACTGTTTCCACTAAACCCTGGTGGAAATTACACTAAATTACATTATACTTATTGAGACATGGTGAAGTATGTATAAAACCATGTATATTGTATTCTTGGGGAGACCCACTGAAACAATTTTCAAAGATCATTTTTACTCTAATATTTCATCATATATAGTCTTTGGAACCCTTACCAAAGATGTAACTGCATCTTTTTTTGTTTTGTTTTTTAAGAAACAGTGGACATGGTTAACTGGTCACAAGTGATCCTTCTGACAACAGTCAATGTTATAAATCTTTAACATTTTTTGAGTGTGGTACTAGGCTCAGGGGACCCCAGTCTCTCAACACATCTAAATATGGTTTTATCTTTAGCCCATTATGGTGATGACCACCATTATATAAATAACATAATAAAATACTCTTTTCCCCTTAAAAATGACCTGGGTAAAAGATAGGCCATACACATGGAATCTTTAAATACCAGTGTAAGTCATTCATTCACTAAGCAGGTATCGAAGCATCTCATGTTCTAGAACTTCCACGCACTGGGAAGCTAACAGTAAAGAAGACAATACAGCCCCTGTTCTCTTAGCGTCGTTCTCATAGCTCTTAGATTGGGGTGTGAGGACGGGAAAAAGTAAAAAGAAACAGAAACCAACATGATTACACATTATTAGAAGTTCTGAACATCCAGAGTTCAGGAGAAAGATACTAGTAGAGCTGCAACAGTCCTCATAGAAAATGAGAGGCTTGATTTTTTTTTTTTTTATTTTAACTGGCACATAATAACTGTGCATGTTTATGGGGTGCAATGTGAGATTTCAATACATGTGTACATTGTGTAATGATCAAATCAGGGTAAACAGCTTATCCATCACCTCAAAAACGTTTACCATTTCTTTGTGGTGAGAACATTCAAAATCCTCTCTTCTAGTTATTTTGAAATATACAATACAATATTGTTAACTGTTGTCGCTCTACTGTGCAATAGAACAACAGAACTTACTCCTCCTATCTATCTGTAATGTTGTACTCACTGACCAATCTCTCCTCCTCCCCTCTCCGTCCCCAGCAAGAGGCTCGAACGTTTAAGGTGCATATATATGATATGGAGAAGGAGGACATCAGATAGAGGGAAATGAACTGGAACACGATTTATTGGGAGCAGGCTGGAATCTGGTCTGGCTAGAATTTCAGAATTTGGGGCATCAAAAGGGCGTATCATTGCCCCAAAGCATATTTAACAGCTTCCTATGTTTTAGGAACTGACCAGAAAGGAGGCATACTTTTTAAAAAGAGTAATATTTGAATTTAAATATGTGGGTTTGAGTGAAAAACAAACGGTTCCTCTTCATCGTAAAACGAGGACTTGAAAGAGATGTTTAGGTTATGAGGCTCAATCTGTATGTGTGTGAACGTGTGTGTATGATTATATGTAAAACAACATTATTTTCATCTTTTTATATTGAATAAGAACGAATAAGATTTTATACTTTTCTGGTATCTTACCTGCATAATCTATAAGACGATAATGCTTTTTAAAATTTTGGTTTATTTTAGGCTTAAAATAACAAAATAACTTAAAGCTCTCTTGGAAGAGCTCCAGAATTAAAACTGTAAGATCACGTATAGATCAAAAGTTAGGTGAAGAATACATCAGTAAGATTATACACAAAGCTTAGGGCTTTACTACAAAACTTTCGAGCAACCTAAGAAAATATTAATACAAGTATTTCTGTACATTACTTTTTTAAAGCATATGAGGTAGTAAGGGAGCTAAGAGCCTTTTCTAAATGTGCGTCCAATTTTAGGAGGCTAAAATGGGAAGCTCTGGTATGGCCGAGGCCCCTTTAACTCGAGAACTTGGAAAGTGGAAGATGCGAATTTCTATCAGAGTTTCTTTAAATTTATACAAATCAGATTTGATCAAGGTAATTATAAAAGACATTAAAATTAAGATACTCGGGATTTTATATGTAATAATATTGATTCAGTATGCCCAGCTATATGGCATTGCCAATAAGGAGGCCAAATCGAATTGTGTTTTATGAAAGGGCTACATTAGGCCAGCGACTTAAAAGTTCGAGTATAGATAATGACAAAGCATTTTGGAATCATCTTGTAATATGGTTTATATAGCAGTTAAAAAAATAAGGGAAAAAGAAAATGTTACACTTTCAAACAGTTTTTTAAAAAATTTTACAAATACTGCAAATCATAGGTTGGTTACCACTAGACTTCCTGACTCTGCAGTGATTGCTGTATTCACTGTACATTCTTTTAAAATACCAGGCACTTTATAATTTTGTCTATAAGTGTTTAAATATATTTTCTCCACGAAATGATTTTAGAATGACTTTAACCTACTTGCCATCTTTAAACTTTACGTGGTGAATATACTAAAGTGTCAGTAGACTATTTTATTTTTTCCAGGAGCTTTCTTATTTAAACTACCTTTCAAACTCAGTGCATAAAAATAGCAGGCCACTTCCACTTGCAAGCTCTGAAGCTAGGATTTAAACTTATTTTTTGACTCCAAAGCAAATGCTTCTAACTCAAAGGTGCTAGTCCCAACTTCTGGAAATTTGACTTATCAGTGTTTGTTTGTATCACAATCCTATTCTTAGTAATGTTTTATTCTATACATGTCAGAAATAAATGTCTACTTGCCATTTGTATATGTCATACAAATATTTTGGCATCAGATACGGGTATAAGTAGCGAGCATCAGTGTGTTGATTCAGAACTGGATTTTAGCCAATAGAATATTCCATTTATTCATTGTTTATTCAGGTCTATCTGCTGTGCTTTAACATTGTGATAAATACAGGGAGTCAGATATTCCCTGAATTCAACAAAGTAGGTATTGGGGTCTGGCCTGGAGCATGCAGTCTTTGCCCTTGGAGAGCTTGAAGCTTAGTGTCTTTTGTGGAGATGAAGCCATAAACAGACCATTTCAGCATAATATGGTAAGAGGGAAAAGCACAGGGGCCCAGTTTGGTGGGTGAGCAAGGTTAAAGAAGGCTTCCCAGGGGTCAGGGCATTGGGGGTGAGCTCTGCTGGGAAGAGGGCTCCAAGCAGGGGTAGCAAAGACCCAAGAGCCTTGGAGTAGTCCAGTTTGAGAGGAGCATGAAGGATGTGTGCGGAGATGGGAGAGAGAGAAGAGAGCAGGCAGGGGCCAGGCTACGAAGGGCTTTCCTATGCCTAGCAGAGGAGCTTGGGCTTCATCTTGCCAAAGGGGGAGCCCCTTAAAGGTTTTAAGCATTCACCTGACCAGATCTGCATTTTAAAGATACCGCTTTGTCAGTGGTCTGGGAGTGCATTAGAGACCTGCAAAATTGGACGCAGAGAGACCAGTTAGGTTTCGGCAAGTAGTTGTCCAGGTGAGAGAGAACAGTGGCCTGAGCTAAGACAGTGTCCAGGGGAAGGAGAGATGTCGATGAATTGATGGGAGATACTTAGATGCTGGAAATAAACAGACTTGGCGACTGATTCCATGTGAAGGCAAAGAAAAAGCATGCTGATAAGGTGTCCAGAGGGCTTACACAATTAGGTTGTGTCGGTAAAGTTTTGAGATGGATCCCCGGAGAAGCAGGGCTAGAGGGGAAAAGGGTACATGTTCAGTGTGGGCTGAGCCGTTGGTTTTGAGGTGCTAGTAAAATAAGGAGTTTGGAACTGACGATCTATTCTTTCATATTAGTGTAATTTTTTTTCTCTTAAAGGGCACATATCTCAAGAAATGTGTCTTCTTTTTTATTAAATGCGTTTTGTTGTATAATACAGCTATAATGGTCCGGCGTAAAGCAAGTCTTCAGACAAACCGTTCAATGTTATTGGGCAACGTTTATTTTGAAAAAGATGAGATTCAAAGGTATGCAAAGGAAGGAAAGAGAAAGTATTCCTAGCTCTGGTTTTCTCCTAAACGTTTTGAGGAATTAAGTGGAGTAAATTTCAGTTGTGCTTTGAGGTGTAAAGATAGAGAGGGGAGAAACATTTCAGAGAAAAAAAGCACTTGAGAATATTTTTGTTTTTAGAAATTGATGAATTTGGTTACAATGTATGCATAAATGATTAGTGTCTTCTCAGGTTTTCATGCTGTTACCTGGGTCTTATTACCTCAAACGGGCATTCCTCAAATACAGCCGCGTGTCATTTCATGATGGGGGTATGTTCTGAGAAATGCATCATTAGGAGATTTCGTTGTTGCATGAACATCGTAGAGTGTCCTTACACAAGCCTGGACTGCATAACCTCCTGCACACTGAGGCTGTATGGTACAGCCCATTTCCCTAGGCTGCAAACCTCTGCAGCATGTGACTGTACTGAATACTGTAGGCAGTTGTAACACAGTGGTAATTATTTATGTATCTGAACATATGTAAACACAGAAAAGGTACAGTAAAGATATGGTATCGTAATCTTATGGGACCACCATCATATATGTGGTCTGTTGTTGACCGAAATGTCATGAGACATATGACTGTATTTATTGAGCACTTACTAGGTACTGGAACAATGTTAGCCGTGGAGTGGATACCACAGTAGCCATAATCCTTCCCTCATGGAGTTTATAGTCTAGATGTGGATTATAAATCCCGAAGATAGCTTTCTATGGTATTTCTGTCAATATCTGCTTAATATAATGAATATACGTTGTGAGAACAACTTATGATTCTTAAATCCTGGAATAATGGACATGTATTATTCCTCTGAGAAGGCACTGCCATGCTCATAGGTAGACAGAAAAAGAGAGAGAACGGATTCAGTACTGCCTTGACTTTTTGCCTGTTGAGGTGGGGCGGGTGGAATCATTCCTCAGAGCAGGGAACAGCACCAGACATGGACAGCAGCTCCTGGTTATTCCCGAATGGCCAAGGAATAAGGAGTTATGGGTTGGTTTCTCAAAAAGGTGAGTATAAAAAAGTAGAGATTGAATATGCAGGTTTTAGAGTTAGAAGGAAGTTAGAACCTGGTATTTCATTGAAATT
>NW_012149674.1:703756-720414 GCF_000956105.1 Propithecus coquereli
CTGGACTGCATAACCTCCTGCACACTGAGGCTGTATGGTACAGCCCATTTCCCTAGGCTGCAAACCTCTGCAGCATGTGACTGTACTGAATACTGCAGGCAGTTGTAACACAGTGGTAATTATTTATGTATCTGAACATATGTAAACACAGAAAAGGTACAGTAAAAATATGGTATTGTAATCTTATGGGACCACCATCATATATGTGGTCTGTTGTTGACCGAAATGTCATGTGACATATGACTGTATTTATTGAGCACCTACTAGGTACTGGAGCAATGTTAGCCGTGGAGTGGATACCACAGTAGCCATAATCCTTCCCTCATGGAGTTTATAGTCTAGATGTGGATTATAAATCCTGAAGATAGCTTTCTATGGTATTTCTTTCAATATCTGCTTAATATAATGAATATATGTTGTGAGAACAACTTATGATTCTTAAATCCTGGAATAATGGACATGTATTATTCCTCTGAGAAGGCACTGCCGTGCTCATAGGTAGACAGAAAAAGAGAGAGAAAGGATTCAGTACTGCCTTGACTTTTTGCCTGTTGAGGTGGGGCGGGTGGAATCATTCCTCAGAGCAGGGAACAGCACCAGACGTGGACAGCAGCTCCTGGTTATTCCCGAATGGCCAAGGAATAAGGAGTTATGGCTTGGTTTCTCAAAAAGGTGAGTATAAAAAAGTAGAGATTGAATATGCAGGTTTTAGAGTTAGAAGGAAGTTAGAACCTGGTATTTCATTGAAATTTTGACTTTGAAAACCTTGCCAATCCACTGAGAAGCGAACTAACATGGATTTTTAATTGTAAAACCACATAAGATCATTTTTCCCCCTCTCTCCCTCTCCCTGGCAACCACTAATCTGCTTCCTGTCTATAGATTTCTCTGTTCTGGGAGTTTCATATAAATGAAATCCTGCAATATGTGATCTTTTGTAACTGGCTTCTTCCACTCAGCATAATGTTTTCAGTTTCATCCATGTTGTAGCACACAGCAATATCATTATTCCTTTTTATGGCTTAATACTATTCTATTGTGTGGATATGCTGTTTTCATTTATCCATTCATCAGTTAACAGACATTAGAGCAGTGCCCACTTTTTGGCTATTATGAAGAGTGTGGCTCTGAACATTCTTGTCTTACTGTATTCAGGCTGCTATGACAAAATGCCATAACTGGGTGGCTTACAGCCAACAGAAATTTATTTCCCACAGTCCTGGAGGCTGGGAGTCCAAGATCAAGGGACAGGCAGATTTGGTGTCTGCTGAGTACCTGGTTCCAGGTTCATAGATGACACCTTCTCTCTGTGTCCTCACACGGTGGAAGGAGAATAAGATCTTTTTTTCAAGCTAATCACAATGCATTATTTCTGTTTCTTTTCTGTGCCCAACCTCTGTCTCTCATTTTTCAGGGGAATGGGTATCCCTTCTTCTGTCTAGCTAGTCACATTTGTTTTCTCTTTTCCATTTTCTTCTGATTTCTTACCTCTCTTCTATATCTTAAAATTCTCCTTCTTCACTTAGTTTCTTTTCCTCAGTCACTTCCATTCCAAAATACCCCTCTAGACTCAGTGTCTTCTCCTGTGCTCCCCTGGAAATATTTGTGTCCTTAACTGCTGGCTGGTAGAAAGAAGGGTCCATAGAAACGTGTCTTTCCGTGAGCTTTCTCCTCTCCCATTTCTGATTCATCCCCACGCTGCCTGGTTTTCTAGTTATCCAAAGGCGATGGGCATGCTTCTAGCTTTGACTCGGGCAGTGCAAAGGCAATTTATGTGGCCAAAGCATTTGTACCCCCGTAATAATCTGAAATTTAAAAAAAAAATCACAAGTTTTAATATGAAAAGGAAAAAAAAATAAAAGTCTAGCTGCTACCTGATGGCTGTCAGTTCTCATCCTGCTTAACCTCTCTGTGCATGTAACAGTGTCCCTGGCTCCTGAGACAATATTATTCCCAGGTTCTTCCTTGGACTCTGCCTCTGTTGACTTGTGGGCTCCCTCCCTTGGTGTACCCCCCCCAAAGGTCACTGCTCTCTAGGGTGCTGCCTCCGCCTCGGTACTCTCCTTTGCCTGAGCCCCAGTCTGGGATCTTCAGCTGTCTACTGGGACAGCTCCTGGTTGCCCTGCTCTGTCCCCTCTGCCCGAGCCTACCTCTTTCTGTGCCCTCAACACCTCTGCTTGGCATCGATCGCTCTTGCTCCAGTTACCCAGTCGGGTCAGTGTTCCTCTCCGTCGGGTTGGGTCAGTTCTGCCTTCTAAACCTTACTGCGTCCCACTGTCGGAGATACTTAAACAAAGGGCTAAAGACACAGGGTTGGGAATCAAGGTCTCCGTGCCTAGAAAGGCCGCAGTCCACGGTACGACTCTAAGTATGGTCCATGGACTGTGACAGGCCACAGATTTTTCTTTTAATAGACTTTATTTTTAGATCAGTTTTCAGTTCACAGCAAAACTGAGCAGAAAGTGCAGAGATTTCCCATGTACCCCCTACTCCTACACAGGCAGAGCCTCTCCCATTACCAACATCCCCCACCAGAATGGTACATTTGTAACAATTCATGAACCTGCAGTGATACATCGCGATCACCCGAAGTCTGTAGTTGACGTTAGGGTTCACTCTTGGTGGTGTACGCTCTGTGTGTCTGGACAAATATATAAGGACCGGTCCCCACCTCTACGGTATTGTACAGACTCAGTTCACTGCCCTGAAAATCCTCTGGGCTCCACCTAGTTATGCCTCGCTCCCTAACTCCTGGCAACCACTGATCTTTTACTGTTTCCATAGTTTCGCGTTTTCTAGAATATCACATAGTTGGAATGATAGCCTCGTAAGACTGGCTTCTTTCACATAGTAATATGCATTTGTTTCCTTCATGTCTTTTCGTGACTTAATAACTCACTTCTTTTAAGCACTAAATAGTATTTTATCATGTAGACGTACCACAGTTTTTATCTATTCACCTGCTGAAGAGCATCTTGGTAGCTTCCACGTTCTGGCAGTTATGAACGAAGCAGCTATAAACATCTACATGCAGGTTTTTGTGTGGACGTAAGTTTTCAGTTCCTTTGGGTAAATACCAAAGAATGTGATTGCTGGGTCAAACTAAAAATAGTCTTACTTTTGTTAGTAGCTGCCAAAGTGTCTGGACCATTTTGCATCCCCCCCGGCAATGAATGAGAGTTACTGTTACTCCACATCCTTGTTAGCATTTGGTGTTGTCAGTGTTCCAGCTTTTGGCTATTTTAATAAGTGTGTAGTGGTATCTCATTTTAATTTGCATTTCCTTAATGACATATGATATGAAACATATTTTCATTTACCTATTTGCCATCTGTGTTTCTTCTTCTTCTTCTTCTTCTTTTGGACAAGGTCTCACTCTGTTGCCTGAGCTAGAGTGCAGTGGTGTCATCATAGCTCACAGCAACCTCAAACTCCTGGGCTCAAGCAATCCTCCTGCCTCAGCCTCCCGAGTAGCTGGGACTACAGTTGTGCACCACCACACCTGGCTAATTTTTCTATTTTTTTCGTAGAGATGGGGTCTCATTCTTCCTCAGGTTGCTCTCAAACTCCTGGTTGGCCTCAAGCAATCCTCCCACCTTGGCCTCCCAGAGAGTGCTAGGATTACAGGTGTGAATAGCCATCTTAAAAGGTGTGAGATGATACCTTGTTGTGGTTTTGATTTGTATTTCTCTCACGATTAATGATATTTAACATCTTTTCATATACATGCTGACCATTTTTTGTCTTTGGGGAAATGTCTATTCCAAGTCTAGCCCATTTTTTTTTAATTGAGTTATTAGTTTTTTTGCTATTGAGTTGTAGGAGTTCCTTATATATTTCTTAAATTAACTTTTTATCTGACATACAGTTTGCAAATATTTTCTCCCATTCCTTAGGTTGCCTTTTCATTCTGTTGACTGTTTCCTTTGCTGTGCAAAAACTTCTTAGTTTGATGTAGTCCCACTGTCTATTTTTGCTTTTGTTGCCTATGCTTTTGGTGTTATATCCGTGAAATCATTGCCAAGACCAATGTTATAAAACTTTTCCCCTATGTTTTCTTCTAGGAGTTTTACAGTTTCAGGTCTTATATTTAAGTATTTAATCTACTTGAGTTAATTTTTGTTTATGGTGTAAGATAAGGGTCCAATTTCATTCTTTTGCATGTAGATAATCCAGTTTTCCCAACGCCGTTTGTTGAAGAAACAGTCCTTACTCCTTGTTTATTCTGTGTGCACCCTTGTTGAAGATCAGTTGACCACATATGCATGGGATGATTTTCCAAATGTGTATCTTTGGTGAGATGTCTGTTAAGGTATTTGGCCTATTTTGTAAATCAGGTTGTGTGTTTTCTTATTGTTGAGTTTTAAAAGTTCTTTGTATATTTTGGATAACAATCCTTTATCGGCTATATCTTTTCCAAATATTTTCTCTCAGTCTGTGGCTTGTCTTTTCATTCTCTTGACAGTGTCTTTTACAGAGCAGAAATTTTTAATTTTAATGGTAAGTCGAGCTTATCAATTCTTTATTTCATAGATGATGCCTTTGGTGTTGTATGTAAAAAGTCATTGCCAAACACCAGTCATCTAGATTTTCTTTTATGTTATCTTCCAGGAGTTTTATAGTTTTTCATCTTACATTTAGGTTTGTGATCCATTTTGAGTCAATTTTTGTGAAGGGTATAAGGCCTGTGTCTAGATTCATTTTCTTCATGTGGACGGCCAGTTGTTCCAGCATCATTTTTTGAAAAGATTATCTTTTCTCCATTGTATTGCCTTTGTTCCTTTGTCAAAAATCAGTTGACTGTATTTATATGAGTCTATTTCTGGGCTCTATTGATCTATTTGTCTACTTTTTTACACTACCACACTGTCTTTATTACTGTAGCTGTATAGTAAGTCTTGAAGTCGGTAGTATCAGTCCTTCAACTTTGTTCTTCTCTTTTAATACGGTGTCGGCTAATTTGGATCTTTTGCTTCTCCACATAACCTTTAGAATAAGTTTGTGGATATCTACAAAATAAGTTGCTAGGATTTTGATTGAGATTGTATCGAATTTGTAGATCAAGTTGTGAAAAACAGGCATCTTGACAGTATTGAGCTTTTTCATCCATGAACATGGAATATCTCTCCATTTATTTAGTTCTTTGATTTTTTTCATCAGTTTTTAGTTTTCTTCATATAGATCTTGTACATATTTTGTTAGATTTATAACTATTTTATTTTTGCTGGTGCTAACGTAAATGATATTTTGTTTTTAATTTAAGATTACACTTGTTTATTACAGATATTTGGGAAAGCAATTGACTTGTATATTAACTTTAACCTTACTATAATTTTTATTATTTATTATTTTTTAAATTTCTTTTGCCTGCTTCCTTTGGATTTAATTTGTTCTTCTTTTTCTTGTTTCATAAGTTGTGTTTTCATTTTCATTTAGTTCAAAATATTTTGAAATTTCCCTTGAGATTCCTTCTTTGACACATATGTTATCTATTATACAAGTGTGTTGTTTAATCTTCAGTTATTTTGGGACTTTCTAGCTATCTTTCTCTTTATGATTTCTAGTTCAGCTGCATTGTTTTTAGAGCAGATATTGTATGATTTATATTCTTTTAAATTAGTTAAGGTGTGTTTTATGACCCAGAATGTGTTCTATCTTGATGAATGTTCCATGCGAGTTTATAAAGAATGTGTATTCTGCTGTTACTGAAATAGTTTGTAGATGTCAGTTATATACAGTTGATTGATGAAGCTGTGGAGTTCAACTTTGTTCTTACTGATTTTCTGCCTCCTGGATCTGCCCACTTCTGATATAGGGGTGTTGAAGTCTCCACCTATAACAGTGGATTCATCTATTTCTCCTTGTAGTTGTATCAGTTTTTGCCTCATGTATTTTTGACGCTCTTTCATTAAGTACTTACACATCAAGGATTATTATGTCTTGGTAATTGACCCCTTTATTATTCTATAATAATATTCTATCACTGATACCTTTCCTTGCTCCGAAATCTACTCTGTCTGAAATTAAAATAGCTAATTCTACTTTATTTTAGTTAGTGTTAGCGTGGTATGGCTTTCTCCAGCCATTTACTTTTAATCTGCATGTGTGTTTGTATTTAAAACAGATTTCTGATAGAGAATATATAGTTAGGTCTTGTTTTTTGATCCACTCTCTTACAGTATCTGTCTTTTAGTTGATACATTTAGACCACTGATGTTTAGACTGATTATTGACATAGTTGGATTAATATGAACCGTAGTTGTTACTGTTTTCTATTTGTTGCCCTTGTTCTTTTTTTCTATTTTTATCATCTACTCTTTTTCTGCCTTTTGTGGTTTTAACTATGCATTTTACATGCTTGTATTTTCTCTCCTTTCCTACCATATCAGTTATACTTCTTTTTTTATGTTTGTTCAGTGGTTGCCATAGAGTTTACAATATACGTTGACATTCAATCCAAGTCTTCTTTCAAATAAAATTGTACGGATTCACAAGTAGTGTGATTACCTTTTAATAACAAAATAATCTTACTTCCTCTGTCCTATTCCTTATATCATTGCTGTCATTCATTTTACTTAAACATAAGCATATATAGGAAGCATACATAATAAAATACTATTGTTGCTAGCATTATTTTGAACAACCTAGTACCTGTTAAATCAATTAAGAATAAGAAAAATAGATATTTTTAATTTTCCTTCATTTATTCCTTCTCTGATTTCTTCCTTTCTTTATGTAAATCCAAGTTTCTGACTTACATAATTTTCCTTCTCTCTAAAGAATTTGTTTTTAACAATTTCCTACAAGGCAGGTTTATTCGTAACACATTTCCTCAAGTTTTGTTTGTCTGAGAAAGTATTTATTTCTCCTTCACTTTGAAGGGTGATTTTGCAGGGCATAGGATTCTATGTTGGTGGGATTCTTTTCTTCTTAACACTTCGAATATTTCACTCTACTCTCTTCTTGCTTGCATGGTTTCTGAGAAGTCAGATGTAATTCTTATCTTAACTTCTCTGTAGGTAAAATGTTTTTTCCTCTGGATTCTTTCAAGATTTTTTTCTTTATCTTTGATTTCCTGTAATTTGAATATGATATGCCTAGGTGTAGAGTTTTTTTGGCATCAGTTCTGCTTGGTGTTCTCTGAACTTCTTGGATTTGTGGTTTGTTATCTGACATTAATTTGGGAAAATTCTCAGTGATTATGGCTTCAAATATTTTTTGGTGTGTTCCTTTCTCTGTTTCTTCTCTTTCGAGTATTCTCATTACACACGACTACAACCTTTTCTAGTTGCCCCACAGTTCTTGGAAACTCTGTTCTATTTTTTTCAGACATTTTTCTCTTTACTTTTCAGTTTGGGCAGTTTTGATTGAGATATCTTCAAGCTCAGAGATTCTTTCCTCCGTCTGTTCACGAGCCCATCAAACACATTCTTCATTTCTGTTACAGTGTTTTTGATCTCTAGCATTTCTTTTTTGTTCTTTTTGAGGATTTCCATATCTCTGCTTACATTTCCCATCCGTCCTTGCATGCTCTCTACTTTATCCATTAGAACTGTTAGCATCTTCATCACTGTCTTAGACTGTTTGTGCTACTGTTACCCAATACCACAGACTGGGTAATTTATAAAAAACAGAAATTTATTTCTCGCAGTTCTGGAGGCTGGGAAGTCCAAGATCAAGGCACCAGCATCTGGTGTCTGGTGAAGGCTTCTTGCTGTGTCCTCACATGACAAAGCCAAAAAGAGAGAACCTACTCCTGCAAGCCCTTTCTTTTTTTTTTTTTTTTTTTTGAGACAGAGTCTCACTGTGTTGCCCAGGCTACAGTGCCGTGGAGTCATCCTAGCTCACAGCAACCTCAAACTCCTGGGCTCAAGTGATCCTACTGCCCCAGCCTCCCGAGTAGCTGGGACTATAGGCATGCGCCACCATGCCCGGCTAATTTTTTCTATATATATTTTTAGTTGTCCAATTAATTTCTTTCTATTTTTAGTAGAGACGGGGTCTCGCTCTTGCTCAGGCTGGTTTCGAACTCCTGAGCTCAAACAATCCGCCTGCCTTGGCCTCCCAGAGAGCTAGGATTACAGGCGTGAGCCACCGCGTCCGGCCCGCAAGCCCTTTCTTTAGTGGCGTTAATCCACTCATGAAGGTGGGGCCTCATGACCTAAACACTTTCGCTTAGGCCTGCTCTCACCACTGTTGCATTCGGGAGCAAGTTTCCAACACAAGACTTTCAGAGGGGACAAAAACAATCAAGCCATAGCAATCACAGTTGTTTTAAATTTCCAATCTGATGCTTCCAACGTTTTTGCCACATCTGAGTCTGGTTCTGATGCTAACTCTGTCGCATCAAACTGTGTTTTTCTGCCCTTTCCTATGCCTTGTAATTGTACTCTGGTAGCTGGGAATGATGTTCTGGGTAAAGGAACTGCTGCAAATAGGCCCGGAGTGCTGTGGTGGACAGTTGTGGAGTGGGGGAACTTTCTACAGACCTGTGAGCAGGTCTCAGTCTCCAGGTGAGTCTGTGCCTCTGACTGTGAACTTCACGTGTACTTCTCAGTTTCCCCTCTGAGAAGGGACAGGATGGCTAGAGTGGGCTGAGGCTGGATATTTTCCTTGCTCCCTGTGGAAGTCTAGAGGGGGCGGAAATTGGGTGTTTCACTTCCCTCAAGCCAGCTGGGCTCTGATAATGCCCCGCTAGGTTAGGCTCTGGTTCAATAGTTTCTCTTGAAGGCAGATCTTGTGGCTCACGCCTGTAATCCTAGCTCTCTGGGAGGCCGAGGCGGGCGGATTGTTTGAGCTCAGGAGTTCGAGACCAGCCTGAGCAAGAGCAAGACCCCCATCTCTACTAAAATTAGAAAGAAAGTAATTGGACAACTAAAAATATGTAGAAAAAATTAGCCGGGCATGGTGGTGCATGCCTGTAGTCCCAGCTACTCGGGAGACTGAGACAGGAGGATCCCTTGAGCCCAGGAGTTTGAGGTTGCTGTGAGCTAGGATGACGTCTCGGCACTCTAGCCAGGGCAACACAGTGAGATTCTGTCTCAAAAAAAAAAAAAAAAAAAAAAAAGAACAGAATAGAACAGAATGCTCTGGAATATTTTGAAATGGTTACTTCCTCACCCCAACCCCTGAGCCAGAAGTGTGAGGGGGATTGTTCTCCAACATTCACTGTGATAACCTGGAGCTTCAGGAGGTAAACTGCACAAAACTGTAGGCCTCCGTGACTGGGTCCTCCTGGCGTTTCCTCCTGTGCACACCGAGTCTCTGGCCATTGGTCAATTACAATTCAGGTTTTCCTACCTGAACCCTGGTTCCTGCAGAGGGTTTTGCTCTAAGTTATTTTCTGTATCCACCTGTGTGTCTCTCCAATTACAAGGACAGCAGTTTGTCCTGTGACCTCACTCTTACAGATCTAAAAAAAGTTGTTGACTTTTCAGTTAGTTCAACTTTTTCCTTGTTAAGATGGAATGGTGACATCCAAGCCCTTTCCATGCCAGACTGGAAACTGGAAGTCCACAAGCATTTTTTATTGACCTGTGACAAGATAAATGCACAAAATGAGAGAAAGCATTTAGAGACCTGTATAGCACTTTGACGTTGCCATGACACTCAAGTGTACGATTTTGTATTTTATAAAAATACCTTTCTACAGAAGATCAGAAATTACAAACAAACAAACTTTTGGTCCTTCACTACAGATAGAAGGGGAAGCATGGGACCAGCAGGCAGTTCAGAAAGTGGCGATTAGGGATGGGAACTATACCATTTTTGCGGTTGTCTAGAAGGTGCCCTAAGAGCTGGAGGAAGAGGTTGAACGCATGGGGTGCATAGGAAAGGACAGTGAGGAGTTTTCTGAGTGGGCCTGGTGCAGAGGGTAGAGCAGCCTAGGGGAGAGCACAGACATCCCCCACCCCATCTGCCTCGACCCTGCTGTCGGAGTGATCTCCCTAAAGTGAGATCTGATCATTTCACGCCCTTGCCTAAATCCTTTAGAGACACCCTCTTGCCTCTCACTTCTCAACTTTGCAGCAACATTCACAAGGTCTCTCACCAGCTGGACAAAGTGGACTTGTCCAGCTTTGTTTCCCAAGCCCCTGCCCGTACACCCGCTCTCCCCGTGGCTGGTTTCCAGGGTAGACCCCAGCAGGCACAGCCAGTGCCGTGCCACCTGGGCATCGGCCAGTTCTTCCATTTGGTGGGCCTTCCCTCTTCTCTCCCTTTCCTGGTGAAATGCCACACATCCTTTAATATCTTCCTCATTGGGGCTTTCCTGCACTTGAGGCCAAATGCATAGACAGGGCCCAGGTAACTCAATCCGTGTTGAGTTATCTCTCCTGCAACTACTTTGTCATTGCAATGCAAAGGCAGCCATAGACACAAGGATGTGGCTGTGTTCCAATGACACTTCCACAAAAGTATTCCAACAGCATTTTCAAAAACGGGCTGCAAGCCGTTCTAAAAGAGAGAGAATATCCCCCTTCTGCCCTGTCTCTGAACAATGAGTGTGGAGCTAGAAAGGGAACTTACAAATTGACCCACACCGCTGATAACTTCATGGTTTGCAGTCTTCATGCGCGTTTCACAACTGGAAGTGGGGAGAGTTTTAGGCCTTTAGACAGGGGTCCTTACCAAATAACACTGGAACCAGCACCTGGGCATCTCAGGGCTGGGCAGGGGGCAGAGGGGTAGGTAGGGAAGAGGCTATTTAAGGGTGAGGGTAGGGAAAATAGGCTTCCAGGATGGAGGCAGCTTTGCTGGGATTCCCATACTTCTCGGGAAGAGACACTCTAAAATAGGGGTTGGCCGACTTCTATAAAAAGCCAGATAGTGAATATTTTGGGCTTTGTGGCCCAGACAATCTCTGTCACAACTACTTTGTCACTGCATGGCAAAGGCAGCCGTAGACAAGTGGGTGTGACTGTTCCAACGACACTTTTATAAAAGTGGTCCAATAACATTTATAAAAATAGTCCACAGGCTGGATTTAGTTTGCCCACCCCTATTCTAGAAGAGAGAGTGCATCCCCCTTCTTCTATCCTGTCTCTGAACAGCCTTTCAGAGACCTCGCTAGGTTTGCCTTTGGAGTTTCTAAATTCCCAGATCTTTAATTTCCCAAAATATCACAAACAACGACTAATCTGCCTCCACTTGCCAATCAGTTGCAGAGGCCTGACATGCCCTTCACCAGTGGAGCGGAAGGTGTAGGGCACATACTAAGCACTGTGTAAGTGTTCATAAAATCTTTAACCCAGGTCTTTCTGAGACAGACACGTGAGGTTCTTACAACGAATCTGGTGATGAAAACCTTGCCAAAAAGTGATTTTGTAACGTCAGCAGTGCTCTGCCTGTGTGTTGGTGGGCTGCGTGAATTTTGGAACCCTAGAGAGGAGAGCGTAGTTGGTCATAAGCTGGGGGAAGGCTGGAGTCTTAGAGGATACCCACGTCTAGGGCACAGTTATCCTGTCCGTGATTCATAGCCTATTGGAAAAAATGCGAAAGTTACTAACATCTTTGAGTTAATAGAGTGGTAGACAGTACAACAATGCCTAAATTAAGCCAGTCCACGTTAAAGACAAGCATGCCTGCTTCTCTGGTGATATAGTCTATAAAATGCCCAAATAAAATAGCCATGCAAATTAAAAATCTAAAAAGGTAGAGTCACTAAAACCAACATAACCAGCACCAGGGAAGGAGGGAAAGGAGGCTTGCTAACAATACACGGAGCCTTCTTTCACCTCCTCCTGTCCCCAAAGGGCTCCATGGAGGTCACCTGCTACCCTTTTCCCCTAAAGCCACAAACCAGGACATGCTTTGTGGGCCTGAATGAATGGGACCACCTACTAGTGAAGCTGATGCCAGGAGAGCTGTGAGGCTGGGACTGTGACTTTGTCCTTGCCACCTCTTGGCACTATTTTGCGTGTCTTTAGATTAGCCACAGTCTCCTATTCCGAAAAACTAACCAGAATGAGACATTTACTCACCCAGCAGCTTTATCCCCCAGATGCAAAGCCAGTGTATGCATTATAGTCTTCAGTGGGTTAGTTTCCTTTAAAATTTCAAATTCTTCTCTGTCACTTTCCTTATGTTTCGGATCTCTAAACACTCCCAAGGAGAGTGTATGATATTCCTGATATCTCCCATCTGTTATTTATCTGACATCCAAACAACTTGTAAATTATATTTCAGTTCAACAACAGTTTACTGAGCACCTACTACGCCTTGATGTTGTAAATTCGATTAAGAATGGTGCAGAATATTACTTGAGCATCACACAGATACATAAGGTAGGTTTGTTTTCATACAGCCTCTTCTCACATGAGTGTAGGGTATGTAAGTTAATAATTTCGTACCTCTTTCTCACCATTTATCTTTGGACATTTGGTTTTTCATTTTAAAAGTCCATTTTGCAAAAATGTATTGTCAATTTTGAAGAGGACTAGTTTAGTTTGTTGTAATGTTATATATTTTTGTGCTGGAATTATTTACTGTGTGGTTTGGTTATTGACCTGTTAGATTTGCCATTTTATGACATACATATTTTCAGTGGATACGTTAGGCTAAGCTATATTTATTTATACCACAGTACATTAACCATAAAGCTATCTAACTACAGTAAAAACATGATAATCTAGAACCCTTGGGGACTGGGTTATTCAAGATAGCCAAGTTTTGAGAATTAACATTAACAATTTGTGATGAAATCTTCCTAACATTGATTATACCTTTCCCTTTGGTCTTGAAAACAATATATCAAGTCTCATTTAACTTTGATTATAACTCACGGCCATCAGTAAGAATTGGACTCTGTAACTGAGTTCTCATTAAAGAACTCAGACTTTTTGTCTTGTTTTGGGTTTTTTCGTTTTATTTGTTTTCCGTTTTCTCATTGTCATTTCTTAAAACATTTTGGTTTCTTTGCCTACTGTCAACTGTATTTCCCATTGACCTTACCTGTGGTCTTCCCTCTGCCCTTCAAGTTGCTGCTTTTATGCTTCTGTGGACGTGGAGACCGGGTAATGGTGCTTGTTAGAGTACAGCCGGCTTGAGAAAGGGCTTCCAGAGCCCACTAACCGGCCGGATACCACAGCTGTGTATTAACTTGCAAGCAGCTCTTGTCTTGGTTCTCTGTGTGTTTTAGCAACTGGGTGGTAAAATGAGGAAGATCTGCTCTAATTTCTCCCATGAACATCCTTCTCAGCTTCACAGAGCCGTGTAGAGGCTGATTCTAGTCAGGACAGGGGAGCTAAGGGAAGTGTTTGAACACACTTTAGAAAGGAAAATTTAGACAGCCTTCATTTTAAGTTTATAGTTTATTAAACGATGCCGATATTGTGGTCATATCCTGCTAATGCCCCTCTTTTATCCTATTGCTTCCTTTTCCTCTTATTTTATAAACCTTAAACATATGCTCTTTTGGCTTGTTATTTATTGGGACTAAAGCTATGGACTTAATTCTGAAAAAGCATCTCCAGTCAAAACTACACAGTCCATAATGATTCTTACTTTTTTCTTTTCGTTAAGGCACTTTATAATGGATGTGTTACATACTTTTTTTTTTATCTTAGGTACTTTGCATAGTAACAGTGAAAAATGCTTTGTCAATGGCACTGGTAGATGCATGTCAGACCGGAAGCCTTGGGATTCTTGCATTTCCATGTTGCTTTGCAGCTTCTCCAACTCTTCATCATCTTTTCTCATTGGATCTTCAGAACAATGCACGGATTATAGCGTCCCCCATGTCAGAGCCAGGAAACCAGAGGTGCAGAGGTGTCAAATGACTCATCCGAAGTCACACCACCGTTAGCATTCTCAAGTTTGAGGTCAGATCTTCTGCTTCTAACGTCAGTAGGGTTTTCCCACTGGTCCTAAGTACTCATGTTGGTAATAGGTAAGACTTAGTTCTGACTGTGTAGATTGGGGCTGCCAACCCCAATGAGTACGTGGAGTGTCAGGTCACCCAGGGAGAGAGGAGGGGCACTGGATGGGCACGTGATCCTGAGGGGATGATATCTCATCGTCTTCAACTAGCTGTCACCCTGCCGCTGCCGGAGGTGGGTGGAGACTGCCCATCTGACAACCAACTCCAACTGGTGCGCTAACTGGAGACCCTGGTACTAAATATAGTAGCTTTAATTATTACTGTAGATAATTGTCCAATGTTTTTAGAGGACTAGGTATTGTTATTTCTAGTTGTATTTTGGCCACATATTAGTCAGTTAATGAAATTATTATTTTTCAAAACTAGTACATAAGTGTTTTGAAATAAATTCTGATCCATTTCTTAATACAAAAATATCTACCACGTGTATCCAAAGCACAAATTTCCTTTATTTTTACTTTTAGATTTTAAAATGTTCTTTGGGCTAGAAAAATTAAATGGTCTTTGGCAAAAATGATTTGTGTAACTGGATTTAATATGTCATTTACTAAATCTATGGCTTGTTTTAAGAATTGTTAATGATAGGATATATTAAGACAGTGTTTTACAAAGTCTATTAAGATGTTACATTCTATACAGATTAATATTTAAATAAACCTTAAACAAATTTATATGTATTTTTATTTATATGTGGGTGTATGTATTTGCTGATGGACTAGATTGCTTCCAGAGAAGTCAGCCGAACCTCAGAAATCTAAAATGTTCTCATTATCCAGTTTAGTTTAATAAAAAAAAGAAACCCAGGAATTTAGGCTGATCTATTTATATTAACTCACTGGTGCTATCAAGTTAATCCTATAATTAAAATTCATTTCTCAAAGATGTTACTAAAATCTTAGAAATGTTAAAGTTTTAAACCCTAAAGATTGGTATGGAAGGTGATTAAATTTTCCCTGTTATTTTTTTCCCTCTCTCCCAGAGTGATTAATTTCACTTTCTGTGTCTTCCTCCGTGAGCCATAATGCTTCTGCTGAGATTCCTAATTCAGTGAAACCTGTTTAGGGGATCATTTCTGCTAGACAGACAGCTGCTGAAAAGGCATGCACTTTCTGAGCATGGATTTTAGATTATGGCCAATCAAGACTCCGAGCTGGAAGAACACCTGTCAGAGACGTTTTTCTACAAGGAGATGGTCTCTTTAATCAGATTTCATTGTACTTCGGAAAAAGGTTCATTTTCAAATGTGAGTAAAATGGCATCTGCTTTTATGATTCATCCTTTTCAGCTGAAACACCAATTTGGAGCTTATTTATGACATTGTTCTACGGTGAAACGAGAAACTGCAACAAAGTGTTTAAAATGGAAGGTCTTTCCCAGACGTTTGATTTATAATTTTCTCTTGTGAAAAAAAAAAAAAAATCTAAAAATTTATTTTTGAACTTTTCCATGTGAATATAATTCATGATAGGAATTCTTAAGAGCAAACTTTCAAAATGTTTAAGCTAAATTGTGAAAACACATAATGAAACCTGGGAAACTTTCCTCTGTTGAAATTTGTTGCATTTATCTGTGAACAATGCCAAGTACTATTGATACTGACCGGTGTTTAGAGGAACTACACTTGACTTTCAACTTGGCTCTAATTAGAGGCACGATAAAGTACATAACACGCAGGTACTTTCTCACATCTGCAGACTGTATTGAGTGTAACTATTAGAAGACAAACTTCATTTTGCAAACTGTAATTTAATGGTATAACGGTGTGCAGACCAGAATATCAGTTAATTTTCAAAACATTTTATTCTACACCAATTAGCTCAGGTCCTGGAGGGCAAAATGACAAGAGGTTACTCGTTCACTATGTATTTAATTAATTGAAAAATGCTCAAATTGCTTTTACAGTTGTTATTAAAAAGTAGAATCAGTGTTGCCAGTGCTCAACCATAATTGGAACCCCGGGGAATTAAATATTTAGCATTAGTAATGTAACAGCACTTAGGACACAAATTTCTATTTTCGTAATGAAAGCTATACACTGTGAGTGCAGGAGGCTGAAACGACAGCTGTGACAAGTGAAACGGCCTGGGATATTTCAATAAGACACCTCATTGGACAGCAAGTCTTACCACATTACTCGTTTGTAAGAGATCTGCAAGTTTAATTCCCAATAGAAACCCGTTACCCAAGTATTTAGATTTCTAATTGCACGCAGGGCGAACAGTTGGGCAAATGTCTTGCCATAAGTGGCTGAAATGTATCGTGCTTTCTAAATAATCCTATATAAGTTCATGCCTCCGTCAATTTAAAAATAGCGGCACTGTCAGGGAATAAAGATCTTGTTTGTTTTAAGTTTAATTACATTTTAAGCATAAATGCTTTCAGTGCTACAATGAGAAAAGTTGGATATTGGGCTCTAATGAGCTGCAGTGGTAGGCGGCTAGACACCCTAAGGGATTCACTCTGTAAATTAACTGGATAAAAGTACTTGGTTAGGATACAGTTGATGGCTGAGCTGTTCTTAAAACCCAGTTATAGAGCTGTCTCTCATTGCCGTTTTTATTCTAAACAGGCCCTGTAGAGACTTTAACAGCCGCCTGTTACAACTGTTCAACTTGTCAAAATGTATTATATTACTCAACTAATAAATAGTATTAAAGGGTATTTGACTTCGTTTCTCGTTTTCAGAGGGGATCAGATTGATAAACACAATTGGCTTAGATTGGCCTTATTTTAATTTGTTTATGTCACCCAAGTAATATCGAAGGTCCATGGTTTGAAT
>NW_012149674.1:721164-722024 GCF_000956105.1 Propithecus coquereli
GTTTACTTGACAAACTTCTCTTCTGATGCTCTCGCCCAATCCTACTTCCCTGCCTGGTACCTTTGCTAGCAATTTGAAGGAGTCCTTTCATAACATTGTCTGTGTATCTTATGCATGTGCACATATGGATATAGTATATGCATATATTACATAGAGCATATTTTAAAAACATAATTTGGATTATTCCATAGCAGTCTGTGACTTGCTTTTTTTCCCACTTAATTTATCACAGACATCTTCCTATTTAGTGCCCAAGATCATACCCATTGTTTTTAATACTAATTTTTATTCCATATTTTAGAGGTATAAAATTTATCTATTTCCCATTGGTGTCATTTAAAGTCACATCCAGTTTTGACTACAGTGACCTTCTGAGTGTGATAAGTGTGTGAGTTTGCAGCCCGTGTGTGTACCTCTCTGTGTACATGTCATGACAAAATATTGGACTACTGTTTATTGAGTGATTACTATGTGCTAGGCATTGTTCAAAACACTACATATATTAACTCATTCCATCTTTACAATAGGAAGAGTTAAGATGTATTATTATCCCTCTTTTTCATATAGGGAAACTGAGGCATAGAGCATTTAACTTGCCCAAGGCCACACAGTGAGCAGTTAGTAGAGACAGACTTCAAACCGAGGAGGTTTGGCACACCCTAAGACTCTGAGCTCTTGGCTAATACAGTGTGCCTACAGAATTACCTTGCTTTTTTCTTGTAATTTGCCTTTCCTTATTAGTGAGTGTGAATGTGTTTTCACATATGTATCGCCATTGCATTTCTCCTTTTGAGACTTGACCCGTTTACATCTTTTGCTCATTTTCCTACAGTGTTGTCTCACCAAATTACAAAAAAAAA
>NW_012149674.1:730974-733604 GCF_000956105.1 Propithecus coquereli
CATCTGTCTGGTTCCACTCCTGTCCGCATTGAGGAGAAAGGATAAACCTAACATTTCCAGCTACCAATCATTTGTAGAGTGGGTGCTGTGTATTTTGCAGTGAATTCCTCACCCGAAACAGCAGGACTAGAATCTGCAGCTTACCGAAGAGAAGCACAAAAGCTGGCCCCGAATTATTTTTTTGCAAATGTACACAGCCCTTTGTCTCCAGGAAAAAGGAAACTATATTCCGAAGTAACTTAAACGAGTGCAGTTCTTAGCCTGAGAAAGACACCTCGGGGACCTACTCTGACATACATTTCTGACTTACAACTAACATAAGACACCTAAACATTCCAGTGGTCAGCTTTCCAAATCTCCTGTCGCTAGGCTTTGCATTATATACAACACTCCAGCTGCCCCAGATCGCAGGCTCGTAGAACCACATGGAAGAAAAACAGCAAGACGTGGTTCTAAGATTTACTATAGAGTGCACATTGTCAATTAAACTCACAAGACATTTCTCCCCACCCCTCCCCGCAAGTTCGTCTACTCCCATAGTTCCTTAGGTTTGAAAGGGTTTGAGGGCAGGGGGAATACCATTGAAGTACACAGATTTCACATCCTGGTGATGTTTTTGTAGCTGCCACATGTGGCCCAGTGTTAAGTAGCTGAACATTTCTGCTTGCTGGTAGCCAGAGTCAGCCCTCACCTCCTGCGGAGCACATTCTGACTTCAAAAAGCCTTCCAGGGGGTTGCAGAGAGGAAACGTGGAGAGGGTTACCACTTACGCCGTCCGAATTCATTTTCCATCTTTGTGCTTTCTGGTTATTAGAGCCATGCAGGAGACAGACGGGCAGAGGAGGTTGAGAGGTTTCTTCAGATAAGATGCAAAAAACCCTGATATTTGAATGAGACATTGCATTTTCCTAGAAGCAACCTTTTTTTTTTTTTTAAACATGACTAAATATAATTTCGACTGAGAAGGTCCGTATATCACATGCGCTAAGTATGCTGAAAGAAGTCCTTGCTATATATGTAAAAGCTCATCTCTTTGCATCTCTTAGGAAAAAAGCAGTCACTTGGAGCATCTTCCACAGTATGATAGCTTTCCTGGTGGCAGGCAAAGCCAGCCCGAGAAGGCGCTGCTTACAGCGTAGCATAAGAAATGTGGCATTTGCAAACCCTCACTGTGCATGGCTGGAAGTCACAAATGAGGCTGGAATAAATATAAGCTGGCTGGACACCCCCTGATCTGGGAAGGCTTCGTGGTGTCTAGCCTGTCGAATTTTTTTCTTTTGACTGTTAGAGTCTCTAGAACTGGAGCGGGACCTCAACATTTTCTAGATAAGTTTTCTGTATTGAAAATAAACCAACATAATTCTTATTTTATTTTACTTTTACATTTGGGCTGAAAGTTTAAAGTAATATAATAATTGGCTTTTTTTAAATTTGCAAACTGTTGGTAGAATTTTTAGCACAGTGTAATAGGGGACTGCATGAGCCAATGTAATTCAATCAACTTAATAGAGACGTTATCGTCATTTACTAGACTGAATGAATAATAATAGGCTGATTTTTATTTTCAAATGTAGTCGGTCAACAGGAATTGACTGCACATCCCCGCGTGTGAGGAGCTGTGCTAGGTACCCTAGGCATCATGCGATTGGAACATTAGGCATCCTCTTCCGTGTTCCCACTGCAATGATGCACGCTGAGCCTGGAGTACGACTAGTTAGTGGCGGTCTTGGGCAGGAAGGGCTGGGCCCTCTCAGCACCTGCCCTCTGAGTTTTTGCAGAGGCGGTTCAGGGCTTGGTTGGAGCCAGCCTCTCTCTGTCGCTGTATCTATCCCTGTCTCTCTCCCTCTTCCTACCCACGGGATAGAGTGTGGTTAGAGTCGAGCTGGAGGTTTCTCTGTGTGAAGCTGTTTGGCCCATTTAGGGCTCAAGCCCAGGTTCTTAAACTTCTTAGCACCTTTCTTTAGACAACTGGGCTTGGCACTTTGGAAGTAAATGCTAATGGTTAGTCACTTGGAGTGGCTTTCTCCAGTGGCATCACAGAGGGAGGGAGGCCAGCTGGCTGGTGCGTCGGCACTGACTCACTCGTGCAGCGGGAGCGCAGGAACGAGCTGGGTTAGGGCATTATGGGCTGAGTGCACCCCTCATGGTGTAGGGTGCAGCTCGGTGGGCAACACGACCTCGTCTACAGTCACATTCTGAGGTGCTCGGGGTTAGGACTTCAACACATGCATTTGGTTTGGTGGGGGCGGCTGGGAGGGAGTAGGGGACACGATACAGCCCCTAACAGTCAGTGTTAATGCCTCCCAACAATTTTTGTAGCAAGGATACTGTCATCATCACCATTTTACAGATAACAAAATAGAGGTTCCTAGAAGCTGAGTTATTTGCTCATTTTTGTAGCAAGCCTAGCATACCATTCCTATGCTCTGTATTTCTTACTCAGCTATGCATGTCAGAGGTAAAATTTAAAGTTTAAAAAGGCCCATTGAAATTTCCAGATTCCTTTCAAAGGAGGTATAGGTAGCAAGATTACTAAAGGAGCCTCTGCCCCCTACCAGGGGGCAGAGTGACCCCAGCCAGGTTACTTCACCTCTCTGGCTCTTGGTTTTCTCATCTATAAAATGGGAATA